>NC_057799.1:614759945-614769592 GCF_018294505.1 Triticum aestivum
CCTCGAACCGTTTTCTGTTGGCGCCTTCGGGCAGAATGTGTTTTCTCTTTGGGTTGGCGCATTTCTTTCCGAACCATTTTCTGTTTTCTCAGTTAAGTCCCTGGATCTTTTCTGTCAGTCTTATATTTTTATCTAGTCTTTTATAGTATTTATTTGGAAAAAATTTGGAACAAATTTTATGCACGCGATGATTTTCACGTTAGTGTACGTTTTCGCTATACCGTAGGTTCCGGAAGAGGTGACAGAGCCGCGAACTTCGCCGGGCTAGACTCCGACTTCTCCGAACCAGGCAAGCATGTTTGAACCTTCGATATGATAGGTGTTTTGCATGTTTGCTTGAATGGTTTGTGCATGGCATATGAGCATCGGTGAGTATCTCGTTGCATGTAAGGCAACTATCCGTGTGTTCCGAAGTTACTGTGATCTCTGATGAGAGATGGCCTAGTCATGTGGTGACATGAAAGGCAGTAAGGTGGTATTGTTGTAGCATGCCAGCCTTACGACATCCGATAAACTCCGACGTTAACGTGGACTGAGTCACGTTACCGTTCTTCCCCTTTCGTGCTGCCACATGTTTTCTGCAAGGAATACGGTTTAGTAAGTTGTTAACCTCTTTCCATGTACACACCAAATAGAGGGGCCGGGATGAGGGTTCCATGGCCCTGGATTAAAGCCAGTCATCTGGTCAGGGGGCATGGGTGTTTCCCGTTGGGACCGAGAGGGGGGCACCCCTTAGAGCGCGCGTATATAAATTTGATCCCATGCTACGCGAGGTTGTAGCCTCCCCGTCTCAAGGTTTTTCTTGAACGTTGCCGAGGGTGATTCCTGGCATCGGAATGTTGAATGGGTGTGTACTGGTTAGATGTGTTTCTCCTAAAACACCGTAAACGGAACTAGTCCCCATGACTACTGAAATCCGTTGGCTGTGGTTAAAGTACAAACTCTGCAGAGTCAAATCCTTCCGAGTCATCGTATCCATGGTCAAATACCGTGACCAGTGTATCCATATCTATGTCAAATCCTCGTGGTATTTTCCCCGGTGAACAAGCTTGAGTGGTAAATTGGTTGAACGTTATTCCTGTGGATGGACTAACCCTGTTGTTTATTTCATACCTGATTATGCCCTTGAAATGATTTAAATTCTTGAGCTACTGAGATATCAAGTTATGAAATATAAGCCCTTTATGTGATGTCGCTCAGACGTCCGACTGTGGCACTCTTGTTATTTACTTTTGATATAAGCCCTTTATGTGATGTCGCTCAGACGTCCGACTGTGGCACTCTTGTTATTTACTTTTGATATAAGCCCTTTATGTGATGTCGCTTCAGACGTCCGACTGTGGCACCCTTGTCATTTAATTTTCCATTTTAAGCCCTTTATGCGATGTCGCTCAGACGTCCGACTGTGGCACGCACTGTCATTTATATTCTATTATAAGCCCTTTATGTGGTGTCGCCTTGACGCCCGACTGCGGCATTGTTATTCCTTTTTTTTGTATCCCTTCGAGGAGTCATTCAGACACTCGTTTGGCCCTCAGTATTACTTTGGGATTTCGGGAGGACTACCGCCCGACTTCTCTTTTATTTCCCATGCATTATTATCTCAATGTCTGAGTGCGCTTGTTAATCTGTTCATATGCATCATGTTTACATTTGTTATATCTTATGTCCGAACTGTCTTGCGAGTACTTTCATAGTACTCACCTGGCTTGTTGATTTGGCCAGATATTGACGAAGGCGATCTCATGGATGAAGAGTTTGATAGTGAGTCCGACGCCTAGAGGAGTCCCAGTCAGTCCCGTGCGATCCTGGATATTGGTCACTTGTATTATATACGCTTCCGCCACCCACAATAAGTATCCTCGAGCCTCACTCCGACGCTCGAAGAGTTGTTAGATTCAGGAGTTATGTCACCCCCCCCCTTCGCTGTGATTTTTCCACCACCGCTTTTATCGTGAGTTAGTAGTTATGCCACCCTATTCGCCGTTATGTTTTATCGGCGTGCTTGTAATAAATTGTTGAGTAGTCTCCGCTCAACCTTGTATTATATTTAGTACTCCTGGTTTTTCTTCTGTGATCAAGATTTTGTCTACCAGTAAGAAGGATTCTTCTCTACTGGTCCGTAAAAGGGATTGATTTCTCAATAAATATTTTTATTGGAAAACCGGTCGTGACAAGCTTGGTACCAGAGCCAGGCTGACTGTAGGAAGCCACTAGGTGCGATCGCTAATCGGTTATTAGCATCTTTAGTGCTTTTTCAGCATTTTGCAAATGTAGCTATTTTCTGTTGGTCATCATAAATTTATGATATGACTACTCAGAAATTTTTGCCTACTTTTGTAGATGGCTGGCAACGGCTGCGAGACTCGGGTGTTCACTAACGTGCCCGAGGGGTTTGTCAAACTCCTCGTCTCCATCACCAAGCTCGCGATCGGGCCAGCGACTCGTCCGGAGTTCACGCTTTACCAGCACAAGCTCAGCGACGACGTGTCTATGCACCAGCCCGTGGTGCAATTCAAGGGAGGACGTTCTGCGTCTCGCCACTTCCGTTTTGTGGGAAGGGCCATGCCTACGGAGAGGCATGCCATGCAGATGGCTGCCCGTGAGGCGATAGCTCGCCTTCGGGACATTCTTCCTATGATGAAGACTCGTCGCTACCGCTACCTCCCATGCCATGTGCCATATACTTGTCACTATGTATTCGCCTGCCATAGGGGAGAGCGAGATGAAGCCGTCGAGATGGTTGTGGAGTATCTCAAAGCTCTGGAGGAATCTTTCGACAACCTCGTGGACGATCTTGTGGCTGCCCGCATGGACTTAGTTCGGGGCGGTCCTGCCAGCAGGAAGGAGCTTCTCCACATGGCACTGCCACTGACTTTCGTCTCGTCCTCAGCATCTTATGCACCGGCCATTTTGGCCACTGCTCGCCGTCTGCCTACCACTGAGGAGTTCGACTGAGTCATCGCTCCTACTCCAGTCAGAGCTGCACCGCCTGCCGCACCCGCACTACCGCCTGTCGCACCCGCGCCATCACCTCAGCGCAGTGCTACGCGCCTGGAGCCTACTAGGGAGGAGGTGGAGGTTGAGTCTCCTGCACCGCTGGGTCTTACCCTCGGCAAGGGGAAGGACATCTTTACCATCTCCAACTGAGTGCGCCGAGTAGCCGTGCGTTGTGTCTACATGTATGATATGTTTTATATGTACGTTAGTTTGTAGTAGTTGTGTGCGCTGCACCCCGGAGGAGTGTGCTAGTCTAAATAACATGTCAGGAATGTGTACGCACATCCTGAGTGATGTATCGTATGTTTGCGTTTCGCGTGTAAGATATGTGCTAAGCAGTCCTTCTCTGTGCGAGATCGTTTATGTTTTCTTGAAAAATCTTGAGGTCTTTTAAATTTTTGCCTTTGCAAGATTTTCCTTGTGCCACGCAGTTCTTCTCATGAGTTTTGCAAAATAATACCCCGGAGTGGAAAATGTTTCGTCCGTGGACTCGTTCCATGCCCAATCAACCAGAAGAAGTTTATGGAACACAAACAAGCAACAACTTCACTCAGGGACAGTCTAGTCAACAGGACAGCGAAGCAGCCTTATCTCAAGTATGCCGCCTTTTCGAACAAAGCCAACAGCAACACCAAGAAATGATGAATCACGTCATCAATATGGGGAATCACCGTGAGCCATACCAACCACACTCCAAGTTGTCTGAACTGCAGAAGACACGCCCTCCAACGTTTGCTCACACTGATAAGCCACTTGAAGCCGATGATTGGCTTTGTGACATCGAAAGAAAGCTGATTATCGCTCAGTGTTCAGATCATGAGAAGGTGCTTTATGCACCTCACCACCTCACTAGAGCAGCTGCAGCATGGTGGGAAAACTTCCTACACATGCATCCCAGTGAACACAACATCACCTGGGAAGAGTTTAAGGAAGGCTTTCATGGGGCACACATCCCCAGGAGCATCATAAAAATCAAGAAAAGAGAATTTGATGACCTCAAGCAAAGAGGCATGTTAGTGACAGAATACAACGGTCAGTTTACCCAGCTATCTCGTTATGCCTACGATGAGCATATGACTGAGAACAAAAGGATGGAAAAGTTTTTGGACGGCCTGGCGCCAGCATTAAGATGCCAACTGGTCGTACACACTTTCCCGGATTTTAAAACTCTGGTTGACAAGGCCATTACCTTGGAGAATGAGCGCCGCAGTCTGGAAGATATTCGTAAGCGAAAGAGGGACAAGACGACTCTTGCTCGCAACAATCGAAGCAAGACTGATGTTCAGAGGATTGAAGCAAGAAAATGCACGACTACTGATCTAAGGCCAACCAGACAGTTTCATTCAAGGGACAAGGACTTTACATACCGTCCAGGGGTCACTTGCTATGCTTGTGGTGAAGAAGGGCACTATGCCAAACAGTGCCCAAAGCCAAGGAACTCGGCCCCCAAACCGAACAATGGTGGGAACAATCCAGCCCCCAAGCGCAACAATTTCAATCCCAACAACAACCACAGGGAGGGTCACCTGAACCATGTGACCAGAGAAGAAGCGCAGAATGCCCCAGACATCGTGCTCGGTACGTTCCCTGTCAACACAGTACCTGCCACGGTTTTGTTTGATTCTGGATCTTCTCACTCATTCATTTCGAAGAGTTTTGTTTTACAACATGGTTTTCCGATACTTCCCTTGGAAAAGTCTATGATCATCAAGTCCCCCGGGAATAAGCAGATCGCTCAGAGTTACTGCCAAGGAGTGATCATTGAGTTCGAAGGACTAAAGTTCCAAGCTAATCTCATCGTGTTGGAAAATAAAGGACTGGATGTCATCTTAGGGATGGACTGGTTGACCACCAACAAGGGATTTATTGATTGTTTCAATCGGACTGTGATTCTCACTCATCATCACGGCAAGACAATAAAGGTTACAACTTAAGAAAGACCACGGTCACGACAACCAAAGCTGAACAAAGTGGACATTTCAGAATTGAGAAAAGTTCCAATGGTGTGCGAATTTCCCGACGTATTCCCTTAAGAAACCAGGCATGCCACCAGACCGAGAGATAGAGTTCAGCATCGAACTAGCACCTGGCACCACTCCCATCTATAAGAAACCTTATAGAATGGCACCCTCAGAGTTGGTAGAATTGAAAAAGCAAATAAAAGAATTACTGGACAAAGGATTTATTCGAGCCAGCTCCTCACCTTGGGGTTCGCCAGTATTATTCGCCAAGAAAAAGGATGGGACACTGAGATTGTGTATAGACTATCGAGCTCTCAATATGGTCACCATCAAAAACAAATATCCGATGCCACGGATAAATGATTTGTTTGACCAGCTCGCACAAGCCAAGGTGTTCTCAAAAATTGATTTGAGATCGGGATATCATCAATTGAAAGTACGGACAGAAGATATCCCTAAGACAGCATTCACCTCCAGATACGGATTATATGAGTTCACAGTAATGCTGTTTGGACTGACGAACGCCCCTGCATATTTCGTCCACCTCATGAACAAAGTGTTTATGAAATTTATGGACAAATTTGTTGTGGTGTTCATTGATGATATTCTGGTATACTCAAGGACACCAAAAGAGCATCCTGAGCATCTCAGAATTGTTTTGGGAGAATTGAGGAAACATAAATTGTACGCCAAATTTAGCAAGTGTGAATTTTGGCTAAGGCAAGTTGGTTTCCTAGGCCATATATTAACCCAAGAAGGCGTGGCCGTAGACCCAGAAAAGGTCAAAGCCATACTTGACTGGAAACCACCAGCCAGCGTGACAGATGTGCGGAGTTTCCTGGGAATGGCCGGGTACTACAGAAGATTTATTGAAGGATTCTCCACTGTGGCAAAACCAATGACACAGTTGCTCAAGAAAGACAAGAAATTTGTATGGACGGAAGCATGCGAGAAAAGCTTCCAAGAACTCAAGAAGAAACTAACAACCGCACCGGTCTTAACTGTGCCAGACATACACAAGAGTTTTGAAGTGTATTGTGACGCATCTCGGATGTGTGCTGATGCAGGATGGCAAAGTTGTCGCGTATGCTTCCAGGCAACTACGGAAGCATGAGGAAAATTATCCAACTCATGACTTAGAGCTAGCAGCGGTCATCCATGCACTCAAGGAGTGGAGGCACTTTCTGTTGGGAAATCGTTGTGAAATATATACGGACCATAAGAGCCTTAAATATATTTTCACACAACCAGAGCTAAATTTACGCCAACGACGCTGGTTGGAATTAGTCAAGGACTATGATGTCAGCATTCACTACCACCCAGGGAAAGCAAATGTAGTGGCAGATGCTCTTAGTCGGAACCCCAGCCCGGACAACGACAGTCCACAAAACTTGAGGCCTGAGTTTCAGCAGGAGTTCGCTAGACTCAACATGGTGTTAGTCTCTGAGGGCACCGTATCAAATCTGGAGATACAACCCACCCTAGTGGAACAAATTAAGAAGGCTCAGCATGGACATCCCAGCATCGAAGGAATAAAGAGAAAAATGAGCCTTGGCAAAACTTCAGAGTTCGTCACAGACAATGAAGGAATATTATGGTACGGGGACAGACTTTGCATACCAAACATTGAGGAACTCAAGCAACAAATCCTAACCGAAAGCCACACCGCTCCATACTCGATCCACCCTGGAGGAACCAAAATGTACAAAGACATTCAGGAAAGATTTTGGTGGCACGGTGTGAAAAGGGATATAGCCGCATTTATTGCTTGTTGCGATTCATGTCAGCGCATTAAAGCCGAGCATCAAAAGCCAGCAGGGCTACTCCAGCCAAACAGGATACCTGAGTGGAAATGGGATGAAATTGGAATGGACTTCATCGTCGGACTACCTCGATCGCAACGCGGAAATGATGCCATATGGGTCATCACAGATAGGCTAACCAAGGTAGCACATTTCATTCCCGTGAAGACAACCTACTCCACACAAAGGCTAGCCAAGCTTTATCTCTCCCGTATAGTTTGTTTGCATGGAGTGCCAAAGACTATAATATCCGACCGAGGCACTCAATTTGTCTCTAAATTCTGGGATCACTTACAACAAGCTCTGGGCACTCAACTAGCGTTCAGTACAGCGTACCACCCTCAGACTGATGGACAAACGGAACGCGTGAACCAAGTCCTAGAGGACATGCTGAGAGCCTGTGTACTCACCTATGGATCCAGTTGGGAAGAAAGCTTGCCATATGCCGAATTTTCTTACAACAACAGTTACCAAGCCAGCTTACAAATGGCACCCTTTGAAGCATTGTACGGACGGAGGTGTCGTACCCCACTGAATTGGTCAGAAACAGGTGACAGTCGTATCTTCGGCCCAGACATGCTCAAGGAGGCCGAGGAGAAGGTTAAGCAGATCAGGGACAGACTCAAGACAGCCCAAAGCCGACAGAAGAGCTACTATGATCGGAAACATCGTGAGGTCAGCTTTGAACCCAGTGATTACGTATACCTCCGAGTGTCTCCTATGAGGGGCCTGCAACGGTTCAAAATTAAGGGGAAGCTAGCCCCGAGATTTATTGGACCATTCTGTATAGTTACACGAAGAGGCACGGTGGTCTACAAACTAGACCTACCCAAGGAGCTGTCAGACGTCCATGACGTGTTCCACGTCTCAAAATTGAGAAAATGTGTAAGCTACCCAGAAAAGCATGTATCTCATGAAATCATTGATGTGCAACCAGACCTCACCTACAGAGAGCGACCAGTAAAGATATTGGAAGAGTCTGAAAGGAGGACCCGTCAGAAAACAACTAAATTTTTCAAGGTTCAGTGGAGCAATCACACCGAGGATGAAGCTACATGGGAAAGAGGAGATTTTCTCCAGGCAGAGGATCAGCAGAAATCTCGGGGACGAGATTTTTCCTAAGGGGGTAGGTGTTGTGACACCCAAAAATTTTGTTGGGCTTTTTCAAACTTTTATTTGATTTAAGGGAGGTTATTTAAAAAAAATATGAAGAACTCTCCCTCTCAAAATATTTTATTTTATGACAAGTGTTTTGTTTTGGATTCACCCAAGAATTGATTTTGGTCTTGGAGGTTTTTCCCTTCTTATGTGGACTCAAAACCAAATGCTTTTCACTTGGGAGATTTCTTTTGAAAATTCTTTTCAACAGCCCTATGACATTTGGAATGATCCTTTCCACTTTCAAAAATTCCTCTTGCCATGACATGAGTGGAAACCACCTCCCAAAAGCCATTCCTCATCTTTGTGTCAAGCTATACTTCAAATCCAGCAAGTTGAACCTCTCCATATATTTGTTTCCATTCAATTCTTATCAAAAATAATTTCTGCCTTCTATTTTGATCCTTGGAGGTTTACAAAGGAGCTACCCTTTCTGCTTTGAGTTTTGTCTCCAAACCTTTTTCCCTGGCTAGTCCTTAGAGCCCTCAACCAAGATCCATGAAGATCCACTGGTCTCCAGTTCAAATTTTTCAAATTGTACTTGCTGCAAGTTTGGACCTTATTTGCCAAATTTGATGAAATTCATTTGAATCCTCCTCCTAAAAATCTGAGAAAATTCAGGCAGCCTCTGGGTGCATTGAGAGGTCACCTCACCAAGTCCCAGCTCCAGAAAAAAATTCTTCATGCCAAATCATTTCGTCGAGCACTTGAAGGGCACTGTTGCTGTCATGTTCAGTAAGTTCAGTTAACAGTTTCAGGAACTGCTGTCGTTTTCTTCGGAGCCCGACGTCGATCTCGCCAGTACCGCGGTGACGCCTTGCTCCCTGTCCCCTCCTTCTTATCCCTGCGCCGCACGATCGCCTGGAAGGTTCCGGGCGTCGGCGACGAGCAGGAGGAGGTGCGCCACCCGTGAGCGACGGCAGCAGCGGCTTTGCGGCTGCCAAAGAGAGGCGCAGCGTGGCCGGCGCCGTCCAGCGCCGCCCAAGCCACCGGAGGCCGCCGCGTGGCCATCCACTCCCCCGTGCGCGCTGCCATCCTTCGTCGTGAACTGGTAGGCGCGGAGCACGCTCTCTGCCGCCGCCGTGCCCGTAGGGCCGCCCCGTCGAGGATCGGCGCATTACGCCAAGCCCGACCGAGGTTTAGCGGGGGAACGGCACCAGTGAACCTCCCTGATGCTGCCTGGCCACCTAAACCCACTGCCCAACCACTGCCTCGCCGTAATCGCTCGCCAGAGCTATCCCGTTCACGGCCACCCCCTCGGATCGCCTATAAATAGAGGCCCCGAGCTCGAACTCGAACCCACACCACCTCTGCACTCCACCAATACCACGCCAAGCCACTGGAAGAGCCCCGAGGGAGCCTTCTTCCCCAACTCCGGCCGCCTCGACCCGCCACGGGACCCAGCTCGATTCACTCCCGTGCGTGGACCCCTACCCCTCAGCTCTTGCCAGTAGCCTTCTAGTGCATCCACTCTGCTGACCCGCGCTTCAATTTGGAGTTTGCAGCACCCACCGGAGTTCTCCACCTTCGCCCGAGCCACCGTCCGCCGGAGAAAGTGTCGCCGTCGACGTGGTGCTCTCCGACGACCAAGTCCACCACTCATCGACGCGGAAGAACACACTGAACCACTTGGTACCCTCCGATCTCCCTGCCTCGCCGTGGTTCAACGCCGGCGACCACCGCAGCCTTCGGGCGCCGGCGAAGTTTTAAACCTGACATGTGGGAC
>NC_057799.1:614769817-614791585 GCF_018294505.1 Triticum aestivum
ATGTGTTTTCTCTTTGGGTTGGCGCATTTCTTTCCAAACCGTTTTCTGTTTTCTCAGTTAAGTCCCTAGATCTTCTCTGTTTCATCACAGATTAGTCCCTGGACTAAAACCCTTATATCTTTTAAATAAAAGATGATTTTTGATTGATTCTTTTTCTGTTAGTCTTATATTTTTATCTAGTCTTTTATAGTATTTATTTGGAAAAAATTTGGAACAAATTTTATGCACGCGATGATTTTCACGTTGGTGTACGTTTTCGCTATACCGTAGGTTCTGGAAGAGGTGACGGAGCCGCGAACTTCGCCGAGCTAGACTCCGACTTCTCCGAACCAGGCAAGCATGTTTGAACCTTCGATATGATAGGTGTTTTGCATGTTTGCTTGAATGGTTTGTGCATGGCATATGAGCATCGGTGAGTATCTCGTTGCATGTAAGGCAACTATCCGTGTGTTCCGAAGTTACTGTGATCTCTGATGAGAGATGGCCTAGTCATGTGGTGACATGAAAGGCAGTAAGGTGGTATTGTTGTAGCATGCCAGCCTTACGACATCCGATAAACTCCGACGTTAACGTGGACTGAGTCACGTTACCGTTCTTCCCCTTTCGTGCTGCCACATGTTTTCTGCAAGGAATACGGTTTAGTAAGTTGTTAACCTCTTTCCGTGTACACACCAAATAGAGGGGCCGGGATGAGGGTTCCATGGCCCTGGATTAAAGCCAGTCATCCGGTCAGGGGGCATGGGTGTTTCCCGTTGGGACCGAGAGGGGGGCACCCCTTAGAGCGCGCGTATATAAATTTGATCCCATGCTACGCGAGGTTGTAGCCTCCCCGTCTCAAGGTTTTTCTTGAACGTTGCCGAGGGTGATTCCTGGCATCGGAATGTTGAATGGGTGTGTACTGGTTAGATGTGTTTCTCCTAAAACACCGTAAACGGAACTAGTCCCCATGACTACTGAAATCCGTTGGCTGTGGTTAAAGTACAAACTCTGCAGAGTCAAATCCTTCCGAGTCATCGTATCCATGGTCAAAGACCGTGACCAGTGTATCCATATCTATGTCAAATCCTCGTGGTATTTTCCCTGGTGAACAAGCTTGAGTGGTAAATTGGTTGAACGTTATTCCTGTGGATGGACTAACCCTGTTGTTTATTTCATACCTGATTATGCCCTTGAAATGATTTAAATTCTTGAGCTACTGAGATATCAAGTTATGAAATATAAGCCCTTTATGTGATGTCGCTCAGACGTCCGACTGTGGCACTCTTGTTATTTACTTTTTGATATAAGCCCTTTATGTGATGTCGCTCAGACGTCCGACTGTGGCACTCTTGTTATTTACTTTTGATATAAGCCCTTTATGTGATGTCGCTGAGACGTCCGACTCTGGCACTCTTGTTATTTACTTTTGATATAAGCCCTTTATGTGATGTCGTTTCAGACGTCCGACTGTGGCACCCTTGTCATTTAATTTTCCATTTTAAGCCCTTTATGCGATGTCGCTCAGACGTCCGACTGTGGCACGCACTGTCATTTGTATTCTATTATAAGCCCTTTATGAGTGTCGCCTTGACGCCCGACTGCGGCATTGTTATTCCTTTTTTTGTATCCCTTCGAGGAGTCATTCAGACACTCGTTTGGCCCTCAGTATTACTTTGGGATTTTGGGAGGACTACCGCCCGACTTCTCTTTTATTTCCCATGCATTATTATCTCAATGTCTGAGTGCGCTTGTTAATCTGTTCATATGCATCATGTTTACATTTGTTATATCTTATGTCCGAACTGTCTTGCGAGTACTTTCATAGTACTCACCTGGCTTGTTGATTTGGCCAGATATTGACGAAGGCGATCTCATGGATGAAGAGTTTGATAGTGAGTCCGACGCCTAGAGGAGTCCCAGTCAGTCCCGTGCGATCCTGGATATTGGTCACTTGTATTATATACGCTTCCGCCACCCACAATAAGTATCCTCGAGCCTCACTCCGACGCTCGAAGAGTTGTTAGATTCAGGAGTTATGTCACCCCCCCTTCGCTGTGATTTTTCCACCACCGCTTTTATCGTGAGTTAGTAGTTATGCCACCCTATTCACCGTTATGTTTTATCGGCGTGCTTGTAATAAATTGTTGAGCAGTCTCCGCTCAACCTTGTATTATATTTAGTACTCCTGGTTTTTCTTCTGTGATCAAGATTTTGTCTACCAGTAAGAAGGATTCTTCTCTACTGGTCTGTAAAAGGGATCGATTTCTCAATAAATATTTTTATTGGAAAACCGGTCGTGACACTCTTCGGTACCGTGCATTGCCCTTTCTCACCTTGAGAGTTGGTGCAAACTTTGCCAGTGCATCCAAACCCCGTGATACGATACGCTCTATCACACATAACCCTCCTTATATCTTCCTCAAAACAGCCACCATACCTACCTATTATGGCATTTCCATAGTCATTCCGAGATATATTGCCATGCAACTTTCCACCGTTCCGTTCATCATTATGACACGCATCATCATTGTCATATTGCCTTGCATGATCATGTAGTTGACATCGTATTTGTGGCAAAGCCACCATGCATAATTTTTCATACATGTCACTCTTGATTCATTGCCCATCCCGGTACACCGCCGGAGGCATTCATATAGAGTCATATCTTGTTCTAGTTTTGGGTTGTAATTCATGAGTTGTAAATAAATAGAAGTGTGATGATCATCATTATTAGAGCATTGTCCCCCCAAAAAAGGCCAAATAAAAAAAGGAAAGGCCAAAAAAAGGAAAGGCCAAATAAAAAAAAGAGGAAGGCCCAAAAAAAAGAATAAAAAAGGGGGGCAATGTTACTATCCTTTTCCACACTTGTGCTTCAAAGTAGCACCATGTTCTTCATGTAGAGAGTCTTTTATGTTCTCACTTTCATATACTAGTGGGAATTTTTCATTATAGAACTTGGCTTGTATATTCCTACGATGGGCTTCCTCAAAATGCCCTAGGTCTTCATGAGTAAGCAAGTTGGATGCACACCCACTAGTTTCTTTTGTTGAGCTTTCATACATTTATAGCTCTAGTGCATCCGTTCCATGGCAATCCCTACTCCTCATGTTGACATCAATTGATGGGCATCTCCATAGCCCGTTGATTATCCTTGTCAATGTGAGACTTTCTCCTTTTTTGTCCTCTCCACACAATCCCCATCATCATATCCTATTCCACCCATAGTGCTATATCCATGGCTCACGCTCATGTATTGCGTGAAAGTTGAAAAAGTTTGAGATTACTTAAGTACGAAACAATTGCTTGGCTTGTCATCGGGGGTGTACAAGATGGGAGCATTTTTGTGTGACGAAAATGAAGCATGACCTAACTATATGATTTTGTAGGGATGAACTTTCTTTAGCCATGTTATTTTGAGAAGACATGATTACTTTGATTAGTATGCTTGAAGTATTACTATTTCTTATGTCAATATGAACTTTTATTTTGAATCATTTGGATCTGAACATTCATGCCACAATAAAGAAAATTACATTGAGAATTATGCTAGGTAGCATTCCACATCAAAAATTCTGTTTTTTTATCATTTACCTACTCGAGGACGAGCTGGAATTAAGCTTGGGGATGCTTGATACGTCTCCAACGTATCAATAATTTTTGATTGTTCCATGCTATTATATTACCCGTTTTGGATGTTTATGGGCTTTTCTTTACACTTTTATATCATTTTTGGGACTAACCTACTAACCGGATGCCTAGCCCATATTGCTGTTTTCTTGCCTATTTCAGTGTTTCGAAGAAAAGGAATATCAAACGGAGTCCAAACGGAATGAAACCTTCGGGAAAGTTATTTTTGGAACGGAAGCAATCCATGGGACGTGGAGTGCAAGTCAGGGAAGCTTCGAGGAGGCCACGAGGCAGGGGGCGCGCCCACCCCCCCTGGGCGCGCCCTCCACCATCGTGGGCCCCTCGTGGCTCCCCTGACTGACTTCTTTCGCCTATATATTCCCATATACCCTAAAACCATCGAAGGACACAATAGATCGGGAGTTCCGCCTCCGCAAGCCTCTGTAGCCATCAAGAACCTCTCGGGAGCCCGTTCCGGCACTCTACCGGAGGGGGGATCCCTCACCGGTGGCCATCTTCATCATCCCGGCACTCTCCATGACGAGGAGGGAGTAGTTCACCCTCGGGGCTGAGGGTATGTACCAGTAGCTATGTGTTTGATCTCTTTCTCTCTCGTGTTCTTGAGGTGATACGATCTTGATGTATCGCGAGCTTTGCTATTATAGTTGGATCTTATGATGTTTCTCCCCCTCTACTCTCTTGTAATGGATTGAGTTTTCCCTTTGAAGTTATCTTATCGAATTGAGTCTTTAAGGATTTGAGAACACTTGATGTATGTCTTGTTGTGCTTATCTGTGGTGACAATGGGATATCACGTGATCCACTTGATGTATGTTTTGGTGATCAACTTGCGGGTTCCGCCCATGAACCTATGCATAGGGGTTGGCACACGTTTTTGTCTTGACTCTCCGGTAGAAACTTTGGGGCACTCTTTGAAGTACTTTGTGTTGGTTGAATAGATAAATCTGAGATTGTGTGATGCATATCGTATAATCATACCCACGGATACTTGAGGGGACAATGGAGTATCTAGGTGACATTAGGGTTTTGGTCGATTTGTGTCTTAAGGTGTTATTCTAGTATGAACTCTATGATATATTGAACGGAAAGAATAGCTTCGTGTTATTTTACTACGGACTCTTGAATAGATCGAGCAGAAAGGATAACTTTGAGGTGGTTTCGTACCCTACCATAATCTCTTCGTTTGTTCTCCGCTATTAGTGGCTTTGGAGTGACTCTTTGTTGCATGTTGAGGGATAATTATATGATCCAGTTATGTTATTATTGTTGAGAGAACTTGCACTAGTGAAAGTATGAACCTTAGGCCTTGTTTCCTAGCATTGCAATACCGTTTACGCTCACTTTTATCATTAGTTACCTTGCTGTTTTTATATTTTCAGATTACAAAAACCTTTATCTACCATCCATATTGCACTTGTATCACCATCTCTTCGCCGAACTAGTGCACCTATACAATTTACCATTGTATTGGGTGTGTTGGGGACACAAGAGACTCTTTGTTATTTGGTTGCAGGGTTGTTTGAGAGAGACCATCTTCATCCTACGCCTCCCACGGATTGATAAACCTTAGGTCATCCACTTGAGGGAAATTTTCTACTGTCCTACAAACCTCTGCACTTGGAGGCCCAACAACGTCTACAAGAAGAAGGTTTTGTAGTAGACATCAGTCGCTGGCGTTTCGAGGAAGATCGTCAACACTGACTGGCTGGAGGTAGATGAAGGCGATCTGCTCGTTCTTTGTACATCGGACGGTGCAGAAAAAATGGACTGACCTATTTGTTTTCAGTCAAGTGTTATTTTCATAGAATCATGTAGTAATTTAGTGTTCCATGCATGTTGTAGAGCTATCATATGTCTCCCGTCATTTATTTCTCACCGACCTGCTATCTGCTACTTTTACACTGTACTAATTGTGCACACACTTCACCCATACTCACACTATTTTTTTATGCATGGGTATTTCAGACTCTAACGCAGTGTTGATGAATGCAGAAAAGAAAAGACAGAAGTCGCTCTAGTGTAATTCGAAGATAAGCACTAAGTGTTTCAGCGCTCTAAAGGGTGCAGTGTCAGCAGTTGGAGACAGTAAACGTAGCTCTGCAGTTGATGATCTCAATTGCTACACACAACCATCCCAGGTGCTTGCTTTAACTTCGCGTTGTCAAATGTGGTTGCATGTTGCATATGGAGTCTAGCTTGTGTTGCTTCCAATTTGGTTAAATTGCATCTGCTTATTTTACACATTATACCTTTGATAATGACATGCCTTCCTGTTTTTGATACATACTACATATGTCTATTAACCATGTTCGTACATCAAACTAATGCTCTTTTGTATCCCTCGTCAATCACTTATGATGAGACAGTCACCCCAGTGGGTTACTGTGAGACGCCCTACTCGTTTAAAGAGTGCAGTGTCATCCTCCCCACATGATTCTCAAGAAACAGCAAGGCTAAATGAAGATAGTCAACGTAGCTCTCTAGTTGATCACCGCAATTCCCCCACACCACCATCGCAGGTGCTTGCTCTTACTTGGCAGTGTGATATGTGGTTGCATGTTGCATATGGTGTCTACCTTGTAATGCTTCTAATTAGGGTAAATTGCATTTGCTTAGTTAACACATTATACCTGTGAATATGACATGCCTTCCTGTTTTTGGTACATACTACGTCTTTGTATTAACCATGTTCTTACATCAAACTACTTTTCTTGTGTATCCCCATCAATCATTTATGACGATACACCTTCAAGTTGACAGTGTAATATTGGTTGCATCTTGCATATCATTTCAAACATGTATTGCCTCTAATTTGTTGAAGTGCCACTTATAATGAGACACATCTAACTTGGTAGAGTGATTTTGGTTGGATCTTTCATATGGTGTCTAGATTGCATTGCTTCCAGTTTGTTGAAATGCCTTCTGCTTAGCGTTTTTCATACATATTCCATCCTCCTACAATGTGGTTGCCACACATAAAAGTTGTGTTCGTCAGTATCATGCATCAACGAATTTGGAAGTGTGAATTTTATTTTTTTTCTTGTGTGTTTACTTGACGAGGCAAAATCTGAAAGGACGAAGGCACGGAATGATGGTGGTCCTCTGGAGCAACCAAAACAGATGATCTCTGCAGATTCTCCTGCTACTCGTACTGCAGTGCTAGTTCCAAATCTCATCTCCCCTACTCCACAACCCAAGGTGCTTGCTATAACATGGCAGTGTGATATCTGGTTGCATGTTGCATATGGTGCCTAGCTTGTATTGCTCCTAATTTGTTAAATTGCATCTCCTTAGCTTACACATTATACATGTGAATATGACACGCCTTCCTGTTTTTGGTACATACTACATCTGCCTATCACACCATGTTCTTACATCAAACTACTGTTCTTGTGTATCCTGCATCTATCGCTTATGATGAGACAGTCACGCGCGTGGGTTAATATGAGATGCACTACTCTTATAAAGAATGCAATTTCATCCTCTCCACATGATTCTCAAGAAACAGCAAGCCTAATGAAGATATTGAACGTAGCTCCGTACTTGAAGACCGCACTTCCCCTACACCACCATCACAGGTGCTTGCTCTAACTTCGCAGTGTGATATGTGGTTGCATGTTGCATACGGTGTCTAGCTTGTAATGCTTCTAATTAGGGTAAATTGCATCTGCTTAGTTTACACACTATACCTATGAATATGACATGCCTTCCTATTTTTGGTACACACTACATCTATGTGTTAACCTTGTTCTTACATGAAACTACCTCTCTTCTGTATCCTGCATCAATCACTTACGATGAGTCACCTTTATTCGTTGCATATTGCATATTATTTCTAGCATGTTGCCATGTATTGCTTCTAATTTGGTCAAATACATTTGTTAGGGCACCCTTTTAATTTGGCAGAGTGATATTGGTTTCATCTTTCATATGGTTTCTAGCTTGCATTGATTCTAACAAGTTCAAGCACCTTGTGCTTAGTTTACACTTTATACATCATACATGTCAATATGTCACGCCGTCCTGTTTTTCATACATATTCCATCCTCCTATCATGCGGCTACCTTACATGAAAGTAGTGTTCGTCAGTATCATGCATCAATGAGTTCTGAAGAGCAAATTTTATTCCTTTTTCTTGTGGGTTTGACTTGACAAGGCAAAATCAAGAAAGAGGAAGGAAAAGAGTAAGGAAGGCGATGATGGTGGTCCTCTGCAGCAACATAAACGGAGCATCTGTACTGATTCTCCTTGTACTGATAGTGCATTACAAGGTCCAAGCTAGTCTCCGCTCCCCTACTCCACCATCCAAGGTGCTTGCTCTAACTTGGCAGTGTGATATCTGGTTGCATGTTGCATATGGTGTCTAGCTTGTATTGCTCCTAATTAGTGTAAACTGCATATGCTTAGCTTACACATGATACGTGTGAATATGACACGCTTTCCTGTTTTTGGTACATACTATATTTGTCTATCACACCATTTCTTACATGAAACTACTCTTCTTGTGTATCCTGCATCAGTCACTTATGATGGGACACCTTTAAGTTGGCAGTGTGATATTGGTTTGTGTCTTGAATATGATTTCTAGCATGTATTGCTTCTAGTTTGATGAACGCCACCTATGACGAGACAGTTTTAACTTGACAGAGTGATATTGATTGCACCTTCCATATGGTGTCTAGTTTGCAGTGCTTCTAATTTGTTGAAGTACCTTCTGCTTAGTTACCACATCATAGGTGTGAATATGTCAAGCCGTCCATTTTTTCATACATATTCCATCCTCGTATCATGACTTTGCCTTTCATCAGAGTAGTGTTCGTCAGTATCATGCATGAATGAGTTCTGAAGAGCGAATTATATTCCTTTTCTTGTCGGTATGACCTCACAATGAAAACTCAATAAAGCTGAAGGAAATTGGCAAGGCATTGGATGATGGTGGTCCTTCCGAGCAACTGAAACGGAGGTTCTCTACAGATTCTACTCCGCCATCCTCCCAACAAGATTCGCAAGACAACGCAAGGCTAGACAGTCAACGTAGCTGTGTAGATGATGAGCACATCTCCCCTACTCCACCATCACAGGTGCTTGCTCTAACTTGGAACTACTATATGTGGTTGCATGTTGCGTATGATGTCTAGCTTGTATTGCTTCTAACTTTGTTGAATTGCATCTGCTTACTTTACACATAATGCCTGTGAATATGACATGTGTTCCTGTTTCTACACTACTGTTCTTGCATATCCCGCATCAGTCACTTATGATAAGGCACCTTTAAGTCGCCACTTTGATATTGGTTGTGTCTTGCATATGATTTCTAGCATGTACTGCTTCTAATTTGTTGAAACGCCATACAGTTTGAACTTGGCAGAGTGATATTGGTTGCATCTTTCATATGGTGTCTAGCTTGCAGTGCTTCTAATTTGTTGAAATGCCTTCTGCTTAGTTACCACATCATAGGTGTGAATATGTCACACCATCCTGTTTTTCATACATATTCCATCCTCGCATCATGTGTTTGCCTTTCATCCGAGTAGTGTTCGTCAGTATCATGCATGAATGAGTTCTGAAGAGAGAATTTTATTCCTTTTTCTTATCAATTTGACTTCACAATGCAAAATCATTACAGCTGAAGGAAATTAGTCTGGCAGTGAATGATGGTGGTCCTTCGGAGCAACTCAAACAGGGGGTCTCTACAGATTCTACTCCGCCATCCTCCCAACAAGATTCGCAAGACAACACAAGGATGGACAGTCAATGTAGATGTGTAGATGATGAGCACATCTCCCCTACTCCACCATCACAGGTGCTTGCTCTAACTTGGCACTATTATATGTGGTTGCATGTTGCGTATGATGTCTAGCTTGTATTGCTTCTAACTTGAATTGCATCTGCTTACTTTACACATAATGCCTGTGAATATGACACGTGTTCCTGTTTCTAGAACATACGTGTACATGATGAGCACATCTCCCCTACTCCACCATCACAGGTGCTTGCTCTTACTTGGAACTGTTATATGTGGTTGCGTTTTCCGTATGATGTCTAGTTTGTATTGCTTCTGATTATGTTGAATTGCATCTGCGTAGCTTACAACTTATACCTGCAACGATCACTTACCCATAAGACACATTTAACTTGGGACTGTGATGTAGGTTGCATCTTTCATTGTCTTCTAGCTTGTACTGCTTCTAATTTCTTGAAATGGCACTTACGACGAGACACTTTTTACCTGACAGAGTGATATTGGTTGCATGTTCATATGGTGCCTAGCTTTCATTTCTTCTAATTTTGTCGAAATTCCTTTCGCTTACTGTTTTTTAATATATATTCCATCCTCCTATCGTACGTGTGAATATGAAACGCTGTCTTTTTTGTATATATTCCATCCTCCTATCATGCGCTTGCCTTGCATCAAAGTAGTGTTCGTCTGTATCATGCATCAACTAGTTATGCAGAGCTAATTTTATTCATCTTCTTGTGGTTTTGACTTCATAAGGCAATTTCAGAAAATAGGAAGGAAAAGAGTAAGTTAGGGGATGTTGGTGGCCCTCCGCACCGCCGCAAACAGAGACTCTCTAGATTTGCCACTGCTAATGCTAATGAAGTTGAAGTCCCAAGTCTACATGATGAGTTCATCTCCCGTACTCCACCATCGCAGGTGCTTGCTCTAAGTTGACAGTGTGATAATTGGTTTCATGTTGCATATGTTGTCTAGCCTGTATTTCTTATATTTTGATTAAATTGCACCTGCTGAGTTTATAGGTTATACATGTGCATATGACATGGCTTTCTGTGTCTAGAATACACTGCATCTATCTATCATACCATGTTCTTACATCAAAGTATTGCTGTTGTGTATCCCGCGTCAGTCACTCATGATTGGACGCTTTTAACATGGCAGTTTGATAGTGGTTGCATCTTGCATTGATTTCTATGTTGTACTGCTTCTAATTTTTCGAATTGCCACTTATGACAAGACACTTTTAACTTGGCAGAGTAATATTGGTTGCATCTTTCATATGGTGTCTAGCTTGCATTACTTCTATTTTCTTGAAAATCCTTCTGCTTAGTTTGCACATCATAGCTGTGAATATGCCATGCCGTCCTGTTTTTCTTACATATTCCATCCTCATACGGTTGTCTTACATCAAAGTATTGCTTGTCTGTATCATGCATCAATGAGTTCTGAAGAGCGATTTTATTCTTTTGTGTTGTGGGTACGGCTTGACATGGCAAAGTCAAAAAATAGCAAGGAAAATGATATAGTAGGGAGTGGTGTTACTCGTCGGGTGAAACGGAAAAGGATCTGTCGTCGAGATTCTGTTGGTACTTATAGTGCAGTAGAAGGTCCAAGTCCATCGGCTAAATCTACAAACACAGTATCACCTGCTCCACCAGCTGCAGCATCCGCTTCAACTGTACCAGCATCTCAAGGAGTTACTCATTCGTTTGCTCCGGAACTGGCCAGTTCCCAAGCTACCTTCACACCTAACACTACTTCCGAAGCACTGCTGACACAACAGGACTTGGCAAGATCAGATGAACCTCATGAGCATCAACACCAAGACGATACCTGACCAAGTCAAGTTGCTGTTGCATGCTCCTTTATATGTACTCTCACGGTTTGATGTACACTAACACTTTCCATATTCGTTGTTGAACTAGCACCACGGAGCAAGCGGAAACAGACATTAGGGATAATGCTTGACAGATTAACAAAATCTAAAGGAGGAAGAATGGAGATCCATTTTGAGGCAGGTTTAAAAAGGCCACGTGATGCTACAGAGTCAGCCAAGTTAGCATCAGAGGCAGCCATTGTCGTTAGGTGTCATGCACGTATCCTCCCAACATGGATCCAGTACAGGAATGAGAAAGACAATACCCAGTTTAACACCTTCCTTGACCATTTATCCGTAAGTAATGTTATTGATCGCAATAAGTAATATTGTCTTGCTCTGTCCCATACTTTCTAGCTTCCTCCTAATAAGACTCACATTCTTTTTTCAACAGATGAGGTTCAAGTTGGATCTGAAAGATGATGCAACTAAACAAGCATGCACTCATGTTTTTCAGTCTGCTCTGCGACAGTATCGGTACCACCTTAGAAAATCTCACTTTGAAGGCAAGGCTAACAATGAAATCGCCCAAACATCTCCAGTGGAATATATTACAGAGGAAGACTGGACAGCCCTCGTTAAACACTGGTCTGATCCAAAGTATTAGGTAGGCTATATATATTTGATCAGACCACATATTGAACTTGTATTTATGTATGTGCCTTACAAGTGTATCTTCTTCTAGGCTAACTGTTTGAAGAACAAAACCAACCGTTCTAAAGTGAAATTCCAACAGACAACAGGATCTCATAGCTATATTGCACACTGCGAGGCTCTTGTAAATAGCTGCTACTTCCTTCTTTTTTTGTGCCATATTATCGCATCTATATTGACTTGTTCCAAATACAGAGGAAAGCCCGTGCGGACCAAAAAGAACCTGAACCGAATGCAGTGCAAATCTTCAAGGATTGCCACACCAGCAAGATGAAGGGCATGATCACACCAGTTCAAGCCGCTGTTGTAAGTCCTTACTCCTCCCGCCTTTGAACTGATTGGTATTGTGATGTGTTCATTTAACTACTTGGTTTGCAGCCAATGTCAGTTACTCTGTTCACTTTTATACACAGTTGTCTTAACGTATCATTTCACCTTACATGGTTTAAAAGAGATGAAGGATATTATTTTGGTCTTGAACTGTAATCTAGTTGTTATGTTCACGTGCGCACACAATGATAAAATAGCCTATTTGTTTTATATCTGTTTGCCCATGATATGAATGATGTCATACTATGTTCATCCTACTTTAAACCATGTCTATTTATCCTTAGATGTCAACGAATGTGAGGAAATAGACAATACAGTAGGCATGCTACATGGACATATGTTCTGAAAGTGATTTTATTATGTAGTTGGCACTACAATACATGCTAATGTATTACAGTAGTTCACCAAAATAAGTTATGTATAAACGTTTAACCTACTTTTTTTGTTTTTGTCTCATTAGTAACTTATCTGGTACACTAATCTACAAGTTCAAACTTTCAGGAAGCTATGGAACAAATGATTGAACAGCCACAACCACCTGAAGGTGACGAGACTACCACAAGCACAATGTCACCTCTTACTGCAGTGCGTCAGTGTCTCTCCACTAACAGTGCAAAAAGCACCTTCCTGCGTAATTCTGGGTTGGTTGACAAGGTAACCTCGTCCAAATCGCCTACTGAACAAAATCTTCCTGCTAGACAGAGTGATATATCTGTGCTCCAGACACAAGTCCAATCCCTAATGGACGTCGTTTCGGAAACAAGAATAGTGGTTGAAAAATGTCATCAAGATATGAATGGTTTTGAAACCAGACTATCAGACATTCGCTTCGTTGTTCAAGAGCAATGGCAGAAAAAAGGTGAAGATCGTGCTGCTCCATCAGATTCTACAGCCTGAAACATTAGCACTCAGGTCAAATGATCTGTGCTTCTATACATCTGATGGTGCATTTATCTCGAAGGACTGTAAACTTTATGCCAACAGGCCTTTTGTTGTATGGTTGGAATTTATTTTGTTGTGATACATCATTTATGATGCTGCCATAGGCTGCAGTAATTACGACGCTATTTTTGTATAGTGTAGGTTTATCTTAGTAATGTATTCGACCGAAAGCTTCGTAGGAGCCCAACATGCCAACATTGGTCGGGCCCATTCCAATTGGGCTAAAAACGATTACGGGCTAAAATTGGCATGTAGCCCACTAAAAATATTTGGGCCTAAATCAGCATAAGCTTTCATATTTTTATGGTAGGCGTGTGCCCATAGTGGGCCTTTAACAGGCCTAAACATAATTTGGGCCCTCAGTAAAAATAGGCCGTTTACAGGTGTAAATATCTCGTGCTCATAAAAACATGGGCCTTTAATAGACCGAAAGTGAGATTGGGCCCTGATTGGGCCAAATAACCCACTGGTCTTAGCAAGCCGAAATGGTGGCCCATTTACGATGCGGATCTTTGACAGGCCGAAATTCGGACAGGCCGTAAATGCGCCGACCTAATATACAGGCCTTTAACAGGCCGGAACTTCGGTCGGGCTAGATTATCGTCATTTTTATATGGGTCGTTAATGGGCCCGATATGACGTTGGGCCACATATGGCCCATGGTTTTCGTCTGGCGTTAACAGGCCGAAAATGACAACAGGCCGAAAGTGGCCCAAATCTATAGTGGGCCTCTAACAGGCCGAATGTCAGACATGGCCGAATATGACCCAAATCCTTCACGGTCGTTTATGGGCCGAAAGTTTTGATGGCCTGTAAATGGGCCCAAATGAAGCAGGACCTTTAACAGGCTGGAAATACACTAGGCCGTAATTCGGCCCAATTACTTAGCGGACCGTTAACGGGCCAGAAGTGACCATGGGCCGCGATGATGACAAGATTAGGACAGGCCGTTGACGGGCCGATTTGACAGAGAATGTTGGGCCTTTAGCTGGGCAGGCCCATTATGGTCTGCAAAATCTTGTGGGCCTTTAGCTGGGTCGGCCCATTGTGGTCCGCTAAATCTTGTGGGCCTTTAGCTGGGCCGGCCCACTATGATCTGCAAAATCTTATGGGCCTTTAGCTGGGCCGGCCCACTATGCTCCGCTAAATCTTATGGGCCTTCAGTTGGGCCGGCCCATTTAAACTTTATGGGCCACTTTAGGGCCCGTCCACGTGTCAACATATCATAGGCCCATCTCGACCGTTGGATGAGTGACACCTGTGCCAACGCGGAGCTGACGCGTGGATCTGTCAGCCAATGAGAATTTTACACGTGGAAAATCGGCATTGGTCGTGGCTCTTAGCGGGTTATCGGATCCAAAACCGGACCCGATTGCTTAACGGCGGTTAACGGCATCCCGTTACGGTGGATGCCACATGTCGGTCACCCTTGACGAAAGCACTTCTATGACGCGCGATTTATCGTCATGGAAGTGGACACTTTCGTGATGATAATTTTGGTAATGTCTGAAGGAAATATGCCCTAGAGGCAATAATAAAGTATTATATATTTCCTTATATCATGATAAATGTTTATTATTCATGCTAGAATTGTATTAACCGGAAACATAATACATGTGTGAATACATAGACAAACAGAGTGTCACTAGTATGCCTCTACTTGACTAGCTCGTTAATCAAAGATGGTTATGTTTCCTAGCCATAGACATGAGTTGTCATTTGATTAACGGGATCACCTCATTAGGAGAATGACGTGATTGACTTGACCCATTCCGTTAGCTTAGCACACGATCGTTTAGTATGTTGCTATTGCTTTCTTCATGACTTATACATGTTCCTATGACTATGAGATTATGCAACTCCCGTTTACCGGAGGAACACTTTGTGTGCTACCAAACGTCACAACATAACTGGGTGATTATAAAGGTGCTCTACAGGTGTCTCCAAAGGTACTTGTTGGGTTGGCGTATTTCGAGATTAGGATTTGTCACTCCGATTGTCGGAGAGGTATCTCTGGGCCCACTCGGTAATGCACATCACTATAAGCCTTGCAAGCATTGTGACTAATGAGTTAGTTGCGGGATGATATATTACGGAACGAGTAAAGAGACTTGCCGGTAACGAGATTGAACTAGGTATCGAGATACCGACAATCGAATCTCAGGCAAGTAACATACCGATGACAAAGGGAACAACGTATGTTGTTATGCGGTCTGACCGATAAAGATCTTTGTAGAATATGTGGGAGCCAATATGGGCATCTAGGTCCGCTATTGGTTATTGACCGGAGAGGTGTCTCGGTCATGTCTACATAGTTCTCGAACCCGAAGGGTCCGCACGCTTAACGTTACGATGACAGTTTTATTGAGTTTTGATGTACCAAAGGAGTTCGGAGTCCCGGATGAGATCGGGGACATGACGAGGAGTCTCGAAATGGCCGATACGTAAAGATCGATATATTGGACGACTATATTCGGACTTCGGAAAGGTTCCGAGTGATTCGGGTATTTTTCGGAGTACCGGAGAGTTACGGGAATTCGTATTGGGCCTTAATGGGCCATACGGGAAAGGAGAGAAAGACCCCAAAGGTGGCCGCACCCCTCCCCATGGGCTAGTCCGAATTGGACTAGGGAAGGGGGGCGCCCCCTTCCTTCTTTATCCTTCCCCCTTCCCTTCTCCTACTCCCACAAGGAAAGGAGGAGTCCTACTCCCGGTGGGAGTAGGACTCCCCCCTTTGGCGCACCTCTCCCCTTGGCCGGCTGCCTCCCCCTTGCTCCTTTATATACGGGGGCAGGGGGCACCCTAGAGACACAACAATTGATCCTTGAGATCTCTTAGCCGTGTGCGGTGCCCCCCTCCACCATATTACACCTCGATAATACCGTTGCGGAGCTTAGGCGAAGCCCTGCGTCGGTGGAACATCATCATCGTCACCACGTCGTCGTGCTGACGAAACTCTCCCTCAACACTCGGCTGGATCGGAGTTCGAGGGACGTCATCGAGCTGAACGTGTGTAGAACTCGGAGGTGCCGTGCGTTCGGTACTTGATCGGTCGGATCGTGAAGAGGTACGACTACATCAACCGCGTTGTGATAACGCTTCCGCTGTCGGTCTATGAGGGTACGTGGACAACACTCTCCCCTCTCGTTGCTATGCATCACCATGATCTTGCGTGTGCGTAGGAAATTTTTTGAAATTAGTACGTTCCCCAACAGTGGTATCAGAGCCAGGTTTTATGCGTTGATGCTATGCACGAGTAGAACACAAGTGAGTTGTGGGCGATATAAGTCATACTGCTTACCAGCATGTCATACTTTGGTTCAGTGGTATTGTGAGATGAAGCGGCCCGGACCGACATTACGCGTACGCTTACGCGAGACTGGTTTCACCGTTCGGAGCACTCGTTGCTTAAAGGTGACTAGCGGGTGTCTGTCTCTCTCACTTTAGTTGAACCGAGTGTGGCTACGCCCGGTCCTTGCGAAGGTTAAAACAGCACCAACTTGACAAACTATCGTTGTGGTTTTGATGCGTAGGTAAGAACGGTTCTTGCTAAGCCCGTAGCAGCCACGTAAAACATGCAACAACAAAGTAGAGGACGTCTAACTTGTTTTTGCAGGGCATGTTGTGATGTGATATGGTCAAGACATGATGTGATATAATTTGTTGTATGAGATGATCATGTTTTGTAACCGAGTTATCGGCAACTGGCAGGAGCCATATGGTTGTCGCTTTATTGTATGAGATGCAATCGCCATGTAATAGTTTTACTTTATCACTAAGCGGTAGTGACAGTCGTAAAAGCAATTAGTTGGCGAGACGACAACGATACTACGATGGAGATCAAGGTGTCACGCCGGTAACGATGGTGATCATGACGGTGCTTCGGAGATGGAGATCACGAACACGGTGCTTCGGAGATGGAGATCACGAACACGGTGCGCCGGTAACGATGGTGATCATGACGGTGCTTCGGAGATGAAGATCACAAGCACGGTGCTTCGGAGATGGAGATCACAAGCACAAGATGATGATGGCCATATCATATCACTTATATTGATTGCATGTGATGTTAATCCTTTATGCATCTTATCTTGCTTTGATTGACGGTAGCATTATAAGATGATCTCTCACTAAAATTTCAAGATAAAAGTGTTCTCCCTGAGTATGCACCGTTGCGAAAGTTCTTCGTGCTGAGACACCACGTGTTAATCGGGTGTGATAGGCTCTACGTTCAAATACAACGGGTGCAAAACAGTTGCACACGCGGAATACTCAGGTTAAACTTGACGAGCCTAGCATATGCACAGATATGGCCTCGGAACACAGAGACCGAAAGGTCGAGCGTGAATCATATAGTAGATATGATCAACATAGTGATGTTCACCATTGAAACTACTCCATCTCACGTGTTAATCGGACATGGTTTAGTTGCTTTGGATCACGTAATCACTTAGATGATTAGAGAGATGTCTATCTAAGTGGGAGTTCTTAAGTAATATGATTAATTGAACTTAGTCCTGATAGTATTTTTGCAAATTATGTTATAGATCAATAGCTCGCGTTGTTGCTTCCCTGTGTTTATTTTTGATATGTTCCTAGAGAAAAATTATGTTGAAAGATGTTAGTAGCAAAGATGCGGATTGGATCCGTGATCTGAGGATTATCCTCATTGCTGCACAGAATAATTATGTCCTTAATGCACCGCTAGGTGACAGACCTATTGCAGGAGCAGATGGAGACGTTATGAACGTTTGGCTAGCTCAATATGATGACTACTTGATAGTTTAGTGCACCATGCTTAACGGCTTAGAATCGGGACTTCAAAGACGTTTTGAACGTCATGGACCATATAAGATGTTCCAGGAGTTGAAGTTAATATTTCAAGCAAATACCCGAGTTGAGAGATATGAAGTCTCCAACAAATTCTATAGCTAAAAGATGGAGGAGAATCGCTCAACTAGTGAGCATGTGCTCAGATTGTCTGGGTACTACAATCGCTTGAATCAAGTGGGAGTTAATCTTCCAGATAAAATAGTGATTGACAGAATTCTCTAGTCACCATCACCAAGTTAGTAGAACTTCGTGATGAACTATAGTATGCAAGGGATGATGAAAGTAATTCCCGAGCTCTTCGTGATGCTGAAATCGACGAAGGTAGAAATCAAGAAAAACATCAAGTGTTGATGGTTGACGAGACCACTAGTTTCAAGAAAAGGGCAAAGGGAAGAAGGGGAACTTCAAAAAGAATGGCAAGCAAGTTGCTACTCAAGTGAAGAAGCCCAAGTCTGTACCTAAGCCTGAGACTAAGTGCTTCTACTGCAAAGGGACTGGTCACTGGAGGCGGAACTGCCCCATGTATTTGGTGGATAAGAAGGATGGCAAAGTGAACAAAGGTATATTGGATATACATGTTATTGATGTGTACTTACTAGTGTTTATAGCAACCCCTCAGTATTTGATACTGGTTCAGTTGCTAAAGAGTAGTAACTCGAAAACGGGAGTTGCAGAATAAACAGAGACTAGTAAAAGGCGAGGTGACGATGTGTGTTGGAAGTAGTTCCAAGATTGATATGATCATCATCGCACACTCCCTATACTTTCGGGATTAGTGTTGAAACTAAATAAGTGTTATTTGGTGTTTGCGTTGAGCATGAATATGATTTGATCATGTTTATTGCAATACGGTTATTCATTTAAGTTAGAGAACAATTGTTGTTCTGTTTACATGAATAAAAACCTTCTATGGTCATACACACCAACGAAAATGGTTTGTTGGATCTCGATCGTAGTGATACACATAATAATGAAGCCAAAAGATGCCAAGTTAATAATGATAGTGCAACTTATTTGTGGCACTGCCGTTTAGGTCATATTGGTCTAAAGCGCATGAAGAAACTCCATACTGATGGGATTTTGGAATCACTTGATTATGAATCACTTGATACTTGCGAACCGTGCCTCATGGGCAAGATGACTAAAACGCCGTTCTCCGGAACTATGGAGAGAGCAACAGATTTGTTGGAAATCATACATACAGATGTATGTGGTCCGATGAATATTGAGGCTCGTAGCAGGTATCATTATTTTCTGATCTTCACAGATGATTTGAGCAGATATGGGTATATCTCCTTAATGAAACAGAAGTCTGAAACATTTGAAAAGTTCATATAATTTCGGAGTGAAGCGAAAATCATCGTAACAGGAAAATAAAGTTTCTACAATTTGATCGTGGAGAAGAGTATTTTAGTTACGAGTTTGGCCTTCAGTTAAAACAATGTGAAATAGTTTCACTACTCACGCCACCTGGAACACCACGGTGTAATGGTGTGTCCGAACGTCGTAATCGTACTTTATTAGATATGGTGCGATATATGATGTATCTTACCGATCTACCACTATCGTTTTGGGGTTATGCATTAGAGACAGTTGCATTCACGTTAAATAGGGCACCATCAAAATCCGTTGAGACGACGCCTTATGAACTGAGGTTTAGCAAGAAACCAAAGTTGTCGTTTCTTAAAATTTTGGGGTTGCGATGCTTATGTGAAAAAGTTTCATCCTGATAAGCTCAAACCCAAATCGGAGAAATGTGTCTTCATAGGATACCCAAAGGAGACAGTTGGGTACACCTTCTATCACAGATCCGAAGGCAAGACATTCGTTGCTAAGAATGGATCCTTTCTAGAGAAGGAGTTTCTCTCGAAAGAAGTGAGTGGGAGGAAAGTAGAACTTGATGAGGTAATTGTACCTGCTCCCTTATTGGAAATTAGTTAATCACAGAAATCTGTTCTTGTGACTTCTACACCAATTAGTGAGGAAGTTATGATGATGATCATGTAACTTCAGATCAAGTTACTACCAAACCTCGTAGGTAAACCAGAGTAAGATCCGCACCAGAGTGGTACGGTAATCCTGTTCTGGAGGTTATGTTAGTAGACCATGACGAACCTACGAACTATGAAGAAGCGATGGTGAGCCCAGATTCCGCAAAATGGCTTGAGGCCATGAAATCTGAGATGAAATCCATGTATGAGAACAAAGTGTGGACTTTGGTTGACTTGCCCGATGATCGGCAAGCAATTGAGAATAAATGGATCGTCAAGAGGAAGATGGACGCTGATAGTAGTGTTACTATCTACAAAGCTAGAATTGTTGCAAAAAGGTTTTTTCGACAAGTTCAAGGTGTTGACTACGATGAGAGTTTCTCACTCGTATCTATGCTTAAGTCTGTCTGAATCATGTTAGCAATTGCCGCATTTTATGAAATATGGCAAATGGATAAACAAAACTGCATTCCTTAATGGATTTATTAAAGAAGAGTTGTATATGATGCAACCAGAAGGTTTTGTCAATCCTAAAGGTGCTAACAAAATATGCAAGCTCCAGCGATCCATCTATGGACTGGTGCAAGTATCTCGGAGTTGGAATATACGCTTTGATAAGTTGATCAAAGGATATAGTTTTATACAGACTTGCGGTGAAGCCTGTATTTACAAGAAAGTGAGTGGGAGCACTACAACATTTCTGATAAATATATGTGAATGACATATTGTTGATCGGAAATAATGTAGAATTATTCTGCAAAGCATAAAGGAGTGTTTGAAAGGAGTTTTTTCAAAGAAAGACCTCGGTGAAGCTGCTTACATATTGAGCATCAAGATCTATAGAGATAGATGAAGACGCTTGATAAGTTTTTCAATGAGTACATACCTTAACAAGATTTTGAAGTAGTTCAAAATAGAACAGTCAAGAAAGAGTTCTTGCCTGTGTTACAAGGTGTGAAATTGAGTAAGACTCAAAAGCCCGACCACGGCAGAAGATAGAAAGAGAATGAAAGTCATTCCCTATGACTTGGCCATAGGTTCTATAAAGTATGCCATGCTGTGTACCAGATCTATTGTATACCCTACACTGATTTTGGCAAGGGAGTACAATAGTGATCTAGGAGTAGATCACTAGACAGCGGTCAAACTTATCCTTAGTGGAATAAGGATATGTTTCTCGATTATGGAAGTGACAAAAGGTTCGTCGTAAAGGGTTACGTCGATGCAAGTTTCGACACTAATCTAGATGACTCTAAGTCTCGGTCTAGATACATATTGAAAGTGGGAGCAATTAGCTAAGAGTAGCTCCATGCAGAGCATTGTAAACATAGAAATTTGCAAAATACTTACGGATCTGAATGTGACAGACCCGTTGACTAAAATTATCTCACAATCAAAACATGATCACACCTTAGTACTCTTTGGGTGTTAATCACATAGCGATGTGAACTAGATTATTGACTCTAGTAAACCCTTTGAGTGTTGGTCACATAGAGATGTGAACTATGGGTGTTAATCACATGGTGATGTGAATTATTGATGTTAAATCACATGGCGATGTGAACTAGATTATTGACTCTAGTGCAAGTGGGAGACTGAAGGAAATATGCCCTAGAGGCAATAATAAAGTATTATATATTTCCTTATATCATGATAAATGTTTATTATTCATGCTAGAATTGTATTAACCGGAAACATAATACATGTGTGAATACATAGACAAACAGAGTGTCACTAGTATGCCTCTACTTGACTAGCTCGTTAATCAAAGATGG
>NC_057799.1:614791735-614865107 GCF_018294505.1 Triticum aestivum
TGCTATTGCTTTCTTCATGACTTATACATGTTCCTATGACTATGAGATTATGCAACTCCCGTTTACCGGAGGAACACTTTGTGTGCTACCAAACGTCACAACGTAACTGGGTGATTATAAAGGTGCTCTACAGGTGTCTCCAAAGGTACTTGTTGGGTTGGCGTATTTCGAGATTAGGATTTGTCACTCCGATTGTCGGAGAGGTATCTCTGGGCCCACTTGGTAATGCACATCACTATAAGCCTTGCAAGCATTGTGACTAATGAGTTAGTTGCGGGATGATGTATTACGGAACGAGTAAAGAGACTTGCCGGTAACGAGATTGAACTAGGTATCGAGATACCGACGATCGAATCTCGGGCAAGTAACATACCGATGACAAAGGGAACAACGTATGTTGTTATGCGGTCTGACCGATAAAGATCTTTGTAGAATATGTGGGAGGCAATATGGGCATCCAGGTCCCGCTATTGGTTATTGACCGGAGAGGTGTCTCGGTCATGTCTACATAGTTCTCGAACTCGAAGGGTCCGCACGCTTAACGTTACGATGACAGTTTTATTGAGTTTTGATGTACCGAAGGAGTTTGGAGTCCCGGATGAGATCAGGGACATGACGAGGAGTCTCGAAATGGCCGAGACGTAAAGATCGATATATTGGACGGCTATATTCGGACTTCGGAAAGGTTCCGAGTGATTCGGGTATTTTTCGGAGTACCGGAGAGTTACGGGAATTCGTATTGGGCCTTAATGGGCCATACGGGAAAGGAGAGAAAGACCCCAAAGGTGGCCGCACCCCTCCCCATGGGCTAGTCCGAATTGGACTAGGAAAGGGGGGCGCGCCCTTCCTTCTTTATCCTTCCCCCTTCCCTTCTCCTACTCCCACAAGGAAAGGAGGAGTCCTACTCCCGGTGGGAGTAGGACTCCCCCCTTTGGCGCACCTCTCCCCTTGGTCGGCTGTCTCCCCCTTGCTCCTTTATATACGGGGGCAGGGGGGCACCCCAGAGACACAACAATTGATCCTTGAGATCTCTTAGCCGTGTGCGGTGCCCCCCTCCACCATATTACACCTCGATAATACCGTTGCGGGGCTTAGGCGAAGCCCTACGTCGGTGGAACATCATCATCGTCACCACGCCGTCGTGCTGACGAAACTCTCCCTCAACACTCGGCTGGATCGGAGTTCGAGGGACGTCATCGAGCTGAACGTGTGTAGAACTCGGAGGTGCCGTGCGTTCGGTACTTGATCGGTCGGATCGTGAAGACGTACGACTACATCAACCGCGTTGTGATAACGCTTCCGCTGTCGGTCTACGAGGGTACATGGACAACACTCTCCCCTCTCATTGCTATGCATCACCATGATCTTGTGTGTGCGTAGGAAATTTTTTGAAATTACTACGTTCCCCAACAATGTCATGGAACACTTCTACGACAGCACAGGTATGACTATCTTGATTCTGTCATAAAATCGTCATGGATGTACATGCATGATAGAAAACGCGACCTACTGTGACGAACACGTATCATCACGGAAGTGTATTTTTTTTGTAGTGTGGGATTGCAAACTCTCGGTTTCCCTTCATAACGTTTCGGTCTAACCGAGATGAGCGATCGGTCTCACCGAGTTCGTAGTGCAAACTCTCTGTTTCCTTTTCGTAACATTTCGGTCTCACCGAAATGAGCGATCGATCCCACCGAGTTTTCCTGACCAAGTCTCTGTTTGCTTATTACTGAAATCGGTCTCACCAAGTTTATGGGATCGGTCTCACCGAGATGAGGTTTTGCCCTAACCCTAGCGCATCGGTCTCACCGAGTTGATATTGTTGGTCCCATCAAAAAGCCTAACATTCACATTTTGAACCAAGTCGGTCTCACCAAGTTTCACTATTTGGTCCCACCGAGTTTGGTAAATTATGTGTAACGGTTAGATTTTGTGTGGAGGCTATATATATACCCCTCCACCCCCTTCTCCATTTGAGAGAGAGCCATCAGAACGTGCCTACACTTCCACTACTCATTTTCTGAGAGAGAACCACCTACTCATGTGTTGAGACCAAGACATTCCAATCCAACCACAAGAATCTTAATCTCTAGCCTTCCCAAGTTGTTTTCCACTCAAATCATCTTTCCACCATAGCCAAATCTGTGAGAGAGAGTTGAGTGTTGGGGAGACTATCATTTGAAGCACAAGAGCAAGGAGTTCATCATCAACACACCATCTATTACTTGGAGAGTGGTGTCTCCTAGATTGGTTAGGTGTCACTTGGGAGCCTCCGTCAAGATGGTGGAGTTGAACCAAGGAGTTTGTAAGGGCAAGGAGATCGCCTACTTCGTGAAGATCTACCCAAGTGAGGCAAGTCCTTCGTGGGCGATGGCCATGGTGGGATAGACAAGGTTGCTTCTTTGTGGACCCTTCGTGGGTGGAGCCCTCCGTGGACTCGCGCAACCGTTACCCTTCATGGGTTGAAGTCTCCATCAACGTGGATGTACTATAGCACCACCTATCGGAACCACGCCAAAAATCTCCGTGTCTACATCGTGTTTGCTCCCTCCAAACTCCTCCCCTTTACCTTCATATGCAATGATTTACATTCCGCTACTATACTCTTAGAATTGCATGTGTAGGTTGATTGCTTGACTTGTGTTAAGTGGCTAAAATCTGCCAAGACTTAAAATTGGGAAAAGGCTAGATTTTTATTTGGTCAAGTAGTATAATCACCCCCCCCCCCTCTAGACATACTTTCGATCCTCCAACGACTGAGGGCGTGAACTCAAATTGGTGGTCGACATCGCCTTTGCAGCAACTCGAAGGGCAACACCAGCAACGTTGCACCTGGCATGGGCGGTCTGCTAGTGGTTGTCGTCATACTCGTCCTCATGTGGGGTTTGTGTGGCACCCCCGTCTCGCCCATACGGGTTGCCTGCACGTGCCAGTATCATGGTACATTGCTTCAAACATAGCTTTATTAATAGTGCAGGATATATAGCCCGATTACAATGGGGTCTATCCCGTATAACTTCATAGCCGAGTTATTCGGCAGCGGAAGAATTAAATGACGGCGAAAGACTAGGTTGACATCTTGGCTGGGCTTCACAACTCATAGGCCTGTCTGGGGCGACCATCTAGCTTATCCATCTTCTTTAGAATCTGACCACGTGCAAGGCCAGGTGAGTATTTTAAATGTGCTCGCAAGACAAGAAATTACATAGCAATCAAGCAACATATAACAAAAGCAAGAACAAAGCTTAAGCAAATGCTAACTACAACAATATTATCTGCACCACTACGGAAATAAGCTTACCACATAACTGAGAAGTAAACGCATTGTTACCTCTCGTGGCGAGTGGAACGGTTGAATTGTTCCATCCATCACATCACTGTCCCTTACTCACCGAGACCTGAGAAGTAAATGCATTGTTACCTCTCGTGGCGAGTGGAACGGTTGAATTGTTCCATCCATCACATCACTGTCCCTTACTCACCGAGACCTGAGAAGTAAATCCATTGTTACCTCTCGTGGCGAGTGGAACAGTTGAATTGTTCCATCCATCACATCACTGTCACTTACTCACCGAGACCTCGCGTGAGCAGGTCCGACCAATATTGTGGCCTTTACAAACCTCTATTGTCCACTTATTGTGTCGGTATTCTCAAAAAAAACTTACTATGTTGGTGATACGACCAATCACAATAGTTTACTATTACAGTTCATTCCAAACTTAACCATACTAAACTAAAGTTGACATGATCCAAATGGTCACATAACATCTCAGCATAAACCATGTGGCCTTAACTAGGGTTGACCAAATCCTGATGGTCAAGCACTTGAACATAAAACACTGCTACAAATACGTTACTCAACTAATAACCCAACAGTTACCCTTACATTCTAACTTTGGATATGCTTCTATAATTAGTGAATGACATGTTAGTGGCTCTACTCCCAAACTGTGTCCATGATCGTGGACGCAGTTATTCGAAAAGGTTTAACACACACTTTGCAGAGGTTGTACACTTTACCCATACTCCAGACTTTTAGTCCGGCGAACCCTATCTACATCATGGCCCTTCTACCGTGTCTCCTGACCTCCCGCGGGCTCCTCGGTCGAGGGGATCTGGGACCTTGCCACCCCATGGTACCACTATACTTTCGGAATTCCTAAACCATCCCAGGCCCTCTAGCTTCGGATGCAAATCTCCCGCCCAGAGGAGATACTACACTCCGAGCCTCCCTTTATAGAGACACGCGTAAAAGACATAACTGTAAACAAAATAAGGCGTTCCCACTTAGACGTTATCACATTACGTTGCTACTAATAAATTGTTGCTAGAAAATTATCTCTCTATCTGTGTGGTTGAATTGATAACTCAACTGCTAAAACTTATAAATATTCATTGTCTCCCCTTGTGTCGAATCAATAAATTTGGGTTGTAATACTTCTCTGGAAGACTATCACGATCCCCTGTACTTGTGGGTCATCACTAATACTAGAGGATAGAATAGGATTCTTGTTTTACCGTATATAACTCTACACGTGCTCATGAGTTTTCCTTGGAACCACATATTCGTAAACCATAGCACTTATATCAAAGAATATAAACATCAATTATAAACTTGAAAAATAAATAATACTAAAATTTTGGTGCCTTTAGGGCATACTTCCAACATAAAGCGCCGCACATCACCCTAACATGCAACACAACGACCTGGGCATACGCAAACAAGGTCGGTCAACCAAGCCCCTCACAATCTCACATGTCAAGGCCGACCATGCAACACGCCGAACCGAGTGCACACGTGTACCCTTCTCGCACGGACGAAATAGCCTGGCAGGAGACGAATGACGCTGACACGCCGAATCGGCCTCACCCACAAAGACGGCACACACAGGAACCACACAAAACACCGCGGAGAGGTGGCCTCACGCACACCCGCAACCCATGCATCATGGACCCCCGACGAAATAGGCCTTGGTGTGGAGCACCCGTGAAGATAAGACGGTCGGGAATGCGCCAGGGAATCATCAGCGTGAGGCGCATGTGAAATGGACGACATGACGGGCACTCGAGGGCGCCAAGAGGCAGGTCCTCCAACGCTCTTTATAATGTCACTAGCCCTGCAATGGTCTAGCCTGTTGGGAATCGTTACATGGAAAACAAAAAAAATCTACGCACACGCAATGATCTATCCATGGAGATGCATAGCAACAATGGGAGAGTGTGTCTACGTACCCTCGTAGACCATAAGCGGAAGCGTTTCACAACGCGGTTGATGTAGTCGTACTCATCGCGATCCGATCATGATCCAACCGATATAGTGCCGAACGGACGGCACCTTCGAGTTTAGCACACGTGCGGCTCGATGACGTCTCCTCCTTCTTGAGCAAGCGGGAGAGGAGAAGTAAATGGGGTCACAACCAACACGACGGCGTGGTGGTGATGGTAGTGGTGGAGCACCGACAGCGCTTCGCTAAGCGTTGCCAGGACGAGGCGGTGGAACTACGGAGTAACGGGAGAGAGGGGCGCCAAGGGCTTGGTGTGTCCTCTTGGGGCGCCCCCTCCCCTCATATATAGGTGGAGGGGCGTGGAAAACAGCCCCTCCAAGCCCTAGGGCACAGCTAAGGGGGAGAGGACTTGGACTCCAAGTCAATCCTATTCCTACTAGAACTCCTTCCTTTTTTGCCTTCCCTAGCCACATGGGCTTTTGAGGACTTGGTGCGCCTAGCCCAATAAAGCCAGGGTGCCTCCCCGCAGCCCATGCTAGCCCTTGGGTCGTGGTGAACCCACTTGTGAACTTCCGGAATCCTCCGGAACCTTCTGGAAGCTTCTTGGTACAATGCCGAAAAAACTGCACCTTTTTCCGGAACCCAAAATATGACTTCCCATATATAAATCTTTACATCTCGACCATTCCGAGACTCCTCGTGACATCCGGGACTCCGAACAACATTTCGTTACCACTCACCAAATATCCCAATACTACTCTAGCGTCAACGAACGTTAAGCGTGTGGACCCTATGGGTTCGAGAACTATGTAGACATGACCGAGACCCCTCTCCCGTCAGTAACCAATAGCGGGCCCTGGATGCCCATATTGGTTCCTACATATTCTACGAAGATCTTTATCGGTCGAACCGTTATGACAACATACGTAATTCCCTTTGTCCATCGGTATGTTACTTGCCCGAAATTCGATCGTCCGTATCTTAATACCTAGTTCAATCTCGTTACCGGCAAGTCTCTTTACTCGTTCCGTAATACATCATCTCGTAACTAACTCCTTAGTTTTGCTTGCAAGCTTCTTATGATGTGTATTACCGAGAGGGCCCAGAGATACCTCTCTGATACTCAGAGTGACAAATCCCAATCTCGATCCATGCCAACTCAACAAACACCTTCGGAGATACCTGTAGAGCATCTTTATGATCACCCAGTTACGTTGTGACGTTTGATAGAACACAAGGCATTCCTCCTGTATCCGGGAGTTGCATGATCTCATGGTCGAAGGAACATGTATTTGACATTCAAGAAAGCAGTAGCAATAAACTGAACGGTCATATGCTAAGCTAACGGATGGGTCTTGTCCATCACATCATTCTCCTAATGATGTGATCCCGTTATCAAATGACAACTCATGTCTATGGTTAGGAAACTTTAACCATCTTTGATCAACGAGCTAGTCTACTAGAGGCTCACTAGGGACATAGTATTTTGTCTATTTATCCACACATGTATTTAAGTTTCCGATCAATACAATTCTAGCATGAATAATAAACCTTTATCATGAATAAGGAAATATAATAATAACCATTTTATTATTGCCTCTAGGGCATATTTCCATCATAGCCTCCCTATGTTGGTACAATCGAACTTGGTGACGGCTCTATCATCTATGTCGAATGCTTCACTTATAACTCGCCTTTTGGTAATCTGTTTAGGGAGATTAAGAGTTGCATGGTACAGAGGGAGTCTCATAGCTAGATCACAAAATAGAGCTTCACAAACTCTATTTTGAAAAATAGAGGGGAAGTTAGGCTGATTATATGGCCCCTCAATTTTTTTGCATTTATGGGGTCTGTTCAAGCTGTTTTTTTTTGGTTGAACTCTCCCTAAAACATTTTTTCATAGATGAAAAGCGACTTGTTGGAGATGCTCTAACCGTTCAATGCAAAATCAACCGCATAATTCAATCTACAAAAGAGAAGTGAGAAACTTTAAGTGATCGACACGACGATTTCAGTCAAACATCTATTCATGATTAAATCATATGGAATTTTAGAAAACTGGCTATGACACCGAGAGAATATTCAGTGATGCCAACTCCCACATGCTCACATGCTCTCATTTAAAGAAAAATCAACTTATAATGTTTTTAAAAAATCAGGAATAAATGTGAATGTTCACAAGGAATGTGTCCACAACCTCTAAAAAAATTCAAGTCCAATTTGGTATGCATGTTGGGAAACAAAAAAAGACAAATCCAGGTGTGAAGTGACAATTTTTTTTCTTTCTTTTTGAGGCACTATTCATGCTATATTTGTTATTTTTGTTTTTCAATGTGTATTTCTAATTTGGATCTGATTTTTTGGGGGTTGTAGACACATACCTTGTGAACATACAGACACAAAAAACAGATTTCTTTTGAAACATTCAAATTGGTTTTTGAATGGTTGTATCATGGAAGCATTTAAGGGGTGATATCAGCTGTAACACCTTGGCCCCCAAATAGGTATCGATGGTTCTCAGTTGTCAAAAAAGACATGCTATGAATCTCCTATTTTCTGCGAAATATGCTACCAATCTCTTTGGGGACAGGATGAGAAGTTATCCATGAATGCATCTGAAAATTGTCTTTCGATCCACCGTGCCACAACAGAAGACAGTTGCAGGCGACTGGTCATGAGCAGTTGCCTATGCCAAGTGTTACTTAGGTTAGCAGAAAATCATACTATTCCTGTATTTCAAAACACACCACTGCATAGCAGCAGTAACTAGGTTAATCACTGGGTGTTTCTTATTAGTAATACAGAACCTGGCAAAAGATTCGTAAGAATTGCCTATGGAAACCTTGAAAAAACAGGCATTGACGGACCAGATATCAGTAGGAACAACACAGCCAAAGAATAATGCTGGATAGACTCTTGCTCAGAACAAAATTGGCAATCTTCTGTTTAGTCGTGTTCCTCTTTTTCAAGTGGTCTTTAGTCATAAGTTTTTTTATTAACTAAAAGCTGGAGGAAAATGTGTAGCCTGGGGGAACACACAGTATGAATACAACATGAAATATAAACAGGTTGGACCACTCTAAAATTAATAATCCTATACAGAGAGCTAGTTGAATACTGAGCCTTACTATCAAGTTGTCATCAAAGTAGAAAAGGAATTACTAGCACACAAAGCATTAAAAGAACGAAAGGACCAAGTTCAACATGGTAACAGATCTCTGGGTTTTGGGGATAGGATGAGAAGCTATCAAAAAATATTTAAAGTAGCATACATTTCTTCACATAAAGAAAATGAAGAAAACTTTGGCGCATTGACGCCCATAAAAGATTGGTGATTCTCACTAGCACAAATGCAGGAAAAGAAGTAAAGAGCTGTCAAAAATCAATGTAGTAACAAATCTCTGGGGATTGGGGACAGGAGTGGAGTTATCCATGAATATGCATCATAACTAGCCGCGTGTTCTTACATAGAGGAAAAATTGTCTTTCGATAAGCCGTGCCACAACAGAAGACAGTTGCAGGTGACTGGCCATGAGCAGTTCCCCATGCCAAGTGTTATTTTCTACTAATTTACACATTAGGAGCTACTCAGATTGATAGTAGGAGAACCACAAAATTCTCCACTAAAGGTTTTGGAGGGTACGGTGCGTCCCGTGGCACTTGTCACTCTGCTTCATCTGAGACTGAGAACATGCCTGGTGACCTGGTGATTATTTCATTAGCCTCGGGTAATGATGAATCCTTCGCATCAGCCGCATAGAGTATCTTCCTTATCCCTTTGGTCATCTGTCAAGACAAAATGTGATGCTTAACAGTCAAACCCAAAATAATACAAAGCAGGAATCGTAATAGCAATATACAAAACTTCCAATACCAAAGTTGCTACAACTGGAATGAACCAAGTTATTCATGCCCAAAGGTTCGGACCAGTATTAGGTGTGAAGAGCAAACCAGATAATAGTCATGCAAACATGGACATGAAACAACAATACCATGTCAATGTTGCTCTAAATTATTTGTTGTTGCCTAAGCTGTGAGAAATATTCTAAAGATCGGTGTGATAGAGAACTATCTTTCGTACTGTAATCAAAGTGCCAATGAATAGTGCAATACAAGGGACTATGTTAACACAATGTGGTATTGATTAGGAATTAAACACACCACATTGACTTGGGGGTCCCTCAGAAGCTTCTTTGTCAAAATAACTGAAATTCAGACACTCATGCCCTTGAATGCAGATGAGTACAATAAAATTAAAAAATGCAGAGCTCTAAGATTTCCAAAAGATATTTGTTTTACCGGTAGATGCTCCAACTCAGGTCTTTGACATAATATCTCGATGTCACGCAGCTTTGAGAAGTAGAAATCTCTTTCTTTCTCAGTGTTGTCCACAGAAACCTTCAGATCTGCAATCTGCAATCCAGTATATATAGTAACATCACCAACTAGATGAATTTATCATCCTCAATAATACAACTTGCCCAGATTTATAGCTGCCAAAGGTGAACTCTACAAATTCCACCGGTATAGTGAACAGAAGCTAGACTGAGGTTTTATGGCTATATATAAAAATAACTTTAAACAATATAATTTCGAATAAAACTGGAGTGACATACTCATATAACAGTCTACAGTATAGATACATGGGTGTTTCCACAGACCACAGTATAAGATACTATAAAAATGAAACAGCACCTTACGTTACACACTACTTACCTTCTCAGATAATTGTTGAATCTGCTCCATGTAATGCTCTTCGTTAACAGCATTACAGACTTTTCCAATTGGAGAAGCTGCGTAATTGAGTTAGCATAGAGTCATTTAAATATTTAACGAAGTCGCACAAAGCCTCTATACTATTCCACATAAAAATGAGCATAAAGCCATAAACTGATAACTGATGACAAGCTTCAATTAATGCCTTTGCGTTTTATCAAGGAGCATCACCAATTTATTAAGAATAGCATGGAACTGATCTTGCATACTAAAAAAGAAAGAAAAACGTATACTAGAAGAAAGACATGTGACAAGTACCAAGATCAATATTAGAATTCAGGGCACCTCCATCTGCTGAGTTAGCACTAGATAATCTGTTGGCTTGAAGTGATTTGGATGACTTAGTGGGACCCTTGTGGCTGCGCTCTTTGCAACCCCTGGACCTCCTTTCTACAGGATTGTAGTTTCTAAAACAAGAAAATAGTCTTGTCAACTCAATAGTTACTGACAAATTGCAGTATCTTTGCATTTAACACAACCATGGCACATACTCATTCATGATTCCACCATTTACAGAATCACAATATCTTTTCAGCCATTGCAGAAACTCCAAGTTGTCCAATGGCCGTCCTTTAACAAGTTTGTTGACCTCAATATTCTGCAGAAGCATCCATCCACCAATCAGCACAACATAGAACGTTCGATGCTACAGATTACCTCGTATAGTAATAAGAATAGAAGCTGAAGTACAGAGATGAAGCACCCTTAGCTAAGGTTGCTAAAACACAGGCCATAAAATCGACAAAGCATTCAGAAAGCACAACTCATTAAAACAACAACCACCACCAGACTATCAAGGCCTTTCCTGATATCAAGTGTCAAGTGCTGAACACAGACAGCCACAGAACACCAAACTTTGCCTTGTAATGTGTCATCACACGCCTACTTCACCCAACCAAACTTTGAAAATTAGCTTTCAATACACAAAAACACAGGTCTTAATCTCAACCACATCCCTCCTCACTGTGCACAACAATGAGCATAACTTGAGTACTGCACAGCAAATTTAGTCCGTCATCGAATCATCTTGCGGCTATACCACACGCTGACATCAATTACACACATCTGTTCCAGATTGAATCCCCACACACCGCATATATAAACCGAACTACTGTACAGACAGATCACCTTTGCTTTCACAGATGACAAAATGCAAGACACAATCACGGATAAATCCACGGGTCAAGAGCCAAGCCGGGAGAATCACTCGTACCTTGCCTATCCGCAGCTTGTTGAACACATCCTGGAGAATCTTGTAGTTCTGGATCATGTCGTACTCCGTCTTGGCATCGAAATTCACCTGCAAAACACCCCCAAAATGAGCTTCGCATCGCAGCCATCCAAGCCGAGCCGCCTAAGCGCAGCGCTCGAGAACAGATCAATCGGGGCAGAACGCATCCTAACCTTGTGCATCGGCACCAACCCAGGGTGAACCATGTCCAGCAGCTGGCACTGCACCGCCCCCGACGCCGCCTGCATCGAAACAGACCAACAAAGCCCCCAAATCAGCACCTGCAAAAGCCGAGCCGAGCCACGCCGCACCACCCACGAACTCCCCCGTCCAACACAGCGAGGCCAGTCTAGCACGCGGGGAACGCGGGGAACGGGGGACCGGAATGGGGGATCGGAAGCAAGCGTGGCCGACTGACTGACCTCCTCGACCTTGTTGAGGGAAAGCTGCAGCGTGGCATTGACCCAGCTGAGGATCTCGCCCCGCCCCACGAAGTAGGCCTTGTCCATCAGCCCGAAGCTCGCCGCCGCCCCCGCCGCCATCCCCTCCGCCCCTCCGGCGATCTCTCCTCTCCCTCGCGGCGCTGCAGGACTGACTGGGCTGGGGAGAAAAGCCCGTGACGAAACAACTTTTCGAAACGCCTCCACGCGGAACGGCGAGCGCAGCAAAAACAAAAACAAAACGGCACGCACACGCACAGCTACGCTAAGCTATGCTAGCCAGGCGTCCGGTCACCGCCCGTAGCGTCACCGCCGGCCCGGTGACATATTTATCGCGTGCTTAATTTGAAACGGCGTGGAGGGTAACGCCAGGGCTGGGCCGTGAGCGGTGATGGGATCCAGAAAAAACATCTCCAAATGGCGGCCTGGGGCCCGGCCGCCTTTACTGGCTCCCGTCCGTCTGCCCCGGCGCCCGCATCGATGCGCGCCGACAGGTGGGTCCGTGGTGAGTGGGATCAGGTCTGGGTGTGCTCGGGGCCAAGGCCGACGGGCTCTGTGAGGCTGGCTCGTGGGGCTCGCATCTTGCGGGCGTGAATGCGGGTCAATTCTCAAGCGGCTTGTATTGATGCCGGTGGGCCGGGATGTCGAGCGTCGTTATATCTGGGGGCCCGCGTTGGAGTGGGCATGGACCGTGGTGAACGGAGTACCGACCGACTGGGCCGGGTTGTGCGTCGTGGAGTACGCGAGGCCGTGGCGGCGATCGAACGTTTTCCTCAGGGCTTCTTTTCTTTTCTTTTCTTTTCTTTTTTGTACAAAGGGCTTCTTTCTTTGAATTCTTGTAGAAATTTTGTTGGATTGAAATCCTTAGAAAAAAATTTACTTTGGTTTCTTTTTCTGATAATCCTAAGGCATAGAAGTATCATGGGTCTTCACAAACACGCCTTTACAGAAAAACAACATTACATTACAATCCTTGGGAAATTTTCCTAGTTGGTCATTTCATTTGTAGAATTGAAGTATATGAGATTTTTCCATAAGAAATCCTCTGTAGGACATTTCATAGTTTTTTAGCATCCAATGAAACCTCTTGGAAAGAACAGTATATTTTGTATGTTCAACTAAACAGATGATATTTCTTGTAGGATTCAAATGGACATGACATTGTAATCCTACGTATTTTACACTCCTGTCTTTCTAAGTCCTGAAATCTAAGAGCCCCCTAACATATTTGTTTGTTGCCTCCATCGCCGGTGACGCGAGCAGCCCTACCCTGAAACAACATCCCCTGTGCACCCTTGGCACAAACGAGATGTGGGCAACGCTTGGCCATCGAAATGCAAAGTCTATAAGGGCATCTCTAACACCGGTCCTCAAACCACCTGCAACCATTTGGACCGAGTGGTCCGGACGCAATTTGCCATCCGACACGGTACCCCTTCGGTCCGCAGACCGGTCCGATTGTCGCTTTCCCGCTAAGCGGAGATAAATTGGGGGGAGGGTGCAGGAGTCCGGACAGCTGAGATTCCAACACCCCCTACCCACTCAAATCCCTCCCGCGGTCCACTTTTCTTCCACTCCACCCCTGCTCACCACTTGCCTTGCATCCGCACCACCCTCGTCCGACGTCGCCGTTGTACCTCTCCGGCCGCCGCCCAGGCATCCTCGGACATCCTTAGTCCCCACCCACACGCCTTCTTGTCTTGGACTACGGCACCGTCCACAGGATCCCTCTACAACCAGGTACCCTCCGTCACCCCTGTCGACGCCGCCCATGTCAGTGACCACACCCTGCAGGTGTTCGGTCAAATACATTGCGCTATTTTGTTGAACTTTTTGATGTTTCTAGAGCAATTCAATGGTGGGTTACTCGGTGATCAATAATGAGTTGGTTTGTGATGCGTGGTTGGTCGTATCGGTGGACTTTGTAGGCATGGGGCAAACAGGCTCGACCTTTTTGGCACCGCGTGAATGCTTCATTTCATGAGCAAAAGCATGTCACACCCTAAGACATGCACGTCATCCATGAGCCCAATATGAAGTCGCTAATGCATTGATTGTACATCATCTGCAACTCCGTTATGGAGGTTTGAGGTGTGATTCACTGAGTGAAGACAATGTGGTCATTGGACTCGTTAATCTTGGAAATCGTAAGTTTTGCTTCATGTTGCTCTACATATTGGTTAATTCATTCATTCACCCAACGTTGTTCTACATGTTGTAGTGCGGTACTACAGTCTACAGGATCGCGCGCAGGTCATTCACGCACACACATTGTTGGACGAAGCTCGAGGGGCAGTATATGTGGCACAACCTATGTCCATTCCGACTGGAGGATCTTTGAATTTGGGATCGATGAATTCTATAGACTTGTTGGACATCGAATAATCTCACACGTAATATTTATATTTGAATTATGTTGTACTATGGATATTTGGTTACTGTTTTTCATAATTATTTTGAGTGTTGTGGATTAAAAAATACTGGAGCGGACATTTAAGGGATAGGGTTGGATTGTCAGCTTCTGCACAAGTGTCTGCGAAATACAGTGTCCATTTTAAGAGTCGGCGTTGAAGATGCCCTGGACTGTTACGCATAATGTTACGTGTAGATTGTATCGTGCGTAGACTGCAACGAGAAGTGGGCAAACCCTTTTCATTTTGCCCCGCGTAGACTGTTAAGTGAACTAGATGAATACAGTATTGTGGACTGTATTTTACTGCTCCAACATTGGCCCTGTTTGGTTCAATGAGTTAGAGTTAGTTTGGGTTAGTTTGGACTCAACTAATTCAAAAATATCCAAACGGGAGGGTTAGTTTGGGTTAGATGGATCTAACGCACCCAAAAAATTTAACCCATCCAAAAGGTGCTTATTTGGGTTAGTTTTTCCTGGGACCACTAAAAAACACATTTTTCTCTTGATCTCCCCGCAGCAGATCCCTCCCCACTTCCTCGAAACTTCTCGCCCTCTCCCTCCCCCCTCTCGCATAGCCCGTGAAGGCGCCTTGCCGTATACGCGCTCCCGTCCACTGCCGGTAACCAGCCTCGCCCTATCCCCCCGTTCCAACCCCCTCGTCGCCCGTCCGCCCGCCGATAAGTAGTCGCGGCTCCATGCGTGGCCCGTCCCCGTCGGCCTCGGTCAGCGCGACTCCTTGCGCAGGGACGGCGGATTCGGTCGGCGGGCTGCGCGAGAGGCCAGTGCGGCTCCTTGCCGGGCGCGTCCCCGTCTGCCTCGGCCAGGGCTTGCTCCGCTCTGCCAAATCCGGCAGGAAATAGTGTCCAAAGTAGCCAAATGATTGAGAAAGAGCATTTACTGTTAATTTAACCCTTTCATCCAAACACCTTTTTAGTTAGAGTTAGTTCAGGGTTAGAATCTAACTCTAACCTCTAACCGAGTTAGAGTATCCAAACAGGGCCATTTTTATCTGATTCTAAACTGGGTGCTCATGTGAACAAGCGATAAACACAACGCAAGTACCCGTGCCTGCCTCGCACGCATCCATGCAGCCATCCAAGGCCTGATATTGGCCCGATGCGTCCAAGTTATTAATGACGCTCGGGTGGAGCGATCGTTGAACAGCGAGGCGCCGAGGCAGTTGCAGTTGCAATTGCACTGCACTGCGTACCTGCATTTGCATTCATAACTTGTCCTTGAGACTCGCAGTTGTATCGTCTCGTCGCCTGTTTTGGCCTCTGCCGCCGCCGCTGCTCCGCAACAGTCTCCGCGGTACGGACCCACAGCCGTGTTTTAATGGCGGTACGTGCCATGCACGATAAAGATGCGCAGACCGCAGAGTGACAAGATCCCGCAGAGGTGCAGTACAGGCGCCACGCTTGTCGTCGCGGAGATGAATGCATGCACATGTTTTTCTTCTGCGATCCATCCCTGCCTGCTGGTTTCCGTAGTTTTTTCTCATCGATCTGAACTGAACCCCCGGTTCTGTCCTTAACACAACGCGTATGTACTTAATACTTATCGGCGATCATGGCTCTTTCAGCTAGTTGCCAGTTTGCCACCGATAATCTTGAATAATAATGTTCTTCTTACGCCGTTCAGAGATTCAGAAATGCAGTGCCACTGATACTCCACAATAATCTCGTTCTTCCTCCGGCCATTCAGAGATTCAGAAATGCTACATGCATCGACTCTGCATCCAGCATCTTCCCACGCACACGCACAGACCTACAGAGGAGACGCTGTTCCTGATTTCCTGTAGGGCATGTCACGCACGCTTGACAGCGAGCATGCACGAGCAGTGGATCCATTCCGAGTGATCCGCAGGCAACAGTCCGCGGACCGAGACAGAGAACAGTGAGCAGAACAGCTGCTGCCGTTGCACGGTCTCGCTCACCGACAGGGGTTAGCGAGCTTAATCAGCAGATAATGAAGCTCGCCATGGCTGCCGGCCGGCCACGAAATGAGAATCTCTGGGGGCGCCGATCCAACAGTGGCGCCACCTTACGTGCAGAAACGGCACAGGAGAAAGACTGGAGAGCGAGCTGTGGATCCTGACCTGAATCCGAGGACGGACTGACGGACGCACGGACAGGAGGCGCAGGGACAGGGACGCGTCGCGTCCAACAGCGCCGTCAATCATTCGCTCATGGTTCGCTCTACTCTCCACTCCACTGTCTACTCTACTCTACGCCACTTTCTCCACCTCTCAGTCTCGTCGCTCTGTCTGCTGTCGATGGAAAGACGGAGAGAGAGGGCGGAAAGGCACAATCATTCGGGGTGGTGCCCCGCCCCCCTCACCGTTGTGCCCAGCACGGAACCGCCCCGGCAGATCGGACGCGCACGACGTGCCTGGCCCGAACCGTCCCGTGCACGCACGCACAGTGAAAACCCCACACCGACCGGCACACGGCGCTATCCGCTGGGCTAGCGAGGAAAGCATTGCTATGCTTCGTGGTTACGTGATGATGTGATCTGTGAGGCATCGTATCTGCTTGGATCGGAACACATGCATGAATCCGTTCGACGGGACTTTTTTCCTTCGGATTTTTCCTTCTTCGTTCATGGCAGTGCAGACGACCTCGACCGGCCTGCCGCGTAAACTGCAGAGGCGGTAATTTTTGCAGGAGTGGTTGGGTCTAGCGGACCAGCGCAGATGCTAGAGTTAGCTAGTGGTGGGAAGTGTGTGCGCTCAGGTTTAGCGCCGGTGTCACACAGCTCGGAGCCTTGTTTGCTTTCCCCTAACCTTTTCCGTCCGCTAAGCATATGCTGAGAGGCGGCCAGTGGTTGGAGCGTTGCATGCAACACACTGTCGCAGGGCCGGGCAGCTTCCTAAGCAGATTCGCCTCCCTAGCTTAGCTATTAGCTACAGTAGCCAACCTTAATCATGGACATGAATCGCAGGGACCAGCTTCGAAAGCATCATAGTTTAGCATTCAGGCCCGGCGAGGGAGGGATCATGCGTCCCACAGGCTCTAATCATGGATAGAATTGCTTTAAAGCTAGGATACAATAACAAAAGCACGCCATTAGTAACCTGCTTTGTTAAGGAGATCGATCGTACGTCCATGTACATAGCCCGCTGTACACGTGAATTTTAAACAAAAAATGTCTCAACATTCCTCAACTTGCTCAGAAACCGTCCAAGGCGTGCGTCCACACACCAGTGATCAGCCCATGTGGACACCAGTGATCAGCCCATGTGTATGTTCTAAAAGGAGCAGCGCAGGGCATTACATTACAGCGCGCCAAAACGCGCATCCTTTTCGCCGTAATCCCCAACAGCGGGGACGAGCTGGAAGCTCGCGGCATGTGAGTTTATCTGAGCCTGCCTCCCGGTCGATGCGCACGGCTTTGGAGCATGCGGAAACCGAGCGCACGGGCGCCCGATATGATTCCGCCGAGAGAAAATGCGGCACGGCACGGTCACCGTCGCCGTCGCCGTCGTGGCGGTGAGCGCGGCGCATGCACGGGCGTTCGACTGGATCCCGCCGGTGCACGGCACGGCCGCTGTCGCATGCGTCGGCGCCATCCGACGGCGGGGAGACAGGGCGTCGTGTGCCGGGCAGGGCGCACGCCCACGGAGCACGACCGTCGTGTGCCAGTGGCGCAGCCTTTTCTTTAGTCCCGGCTCCGCACTTTGGTGAGCTGAAAAGAGCCCAAAACTCCCCGGCTTTTCTCAGGCGCATGTGTCTTCCCCTGTAAAGCGTATCAGTAGCTCCGCTCGTAAACATGCGAGGCACTGACTGACTGACTGGCGATTATACGCTGCTACTTGTCTGTTTAGTGCGTCGAGGAGCACTAGTCAAAGTGTGCAGAACGTATTGTATTCACCTGGACACTTGGTGAGTTGGAAATTTTGTGGGAGTGAAAACTGGCATCGCTCTGACGGGGCCAATCATGTCCGCAATCTGCCCATGCTACCAAAGCGATCCTCCAAGTACCTTCGTCACAGGTGGCTATTGTTTAATCTAGTAGTGCTACAGTGGAGTAGTAGTACATTTCCTTTTTCTTTTCCTTGAAAGAACGTACTACCTTTCCTTTTGCCTTCGATCGATTGGATGTGTAGACTAGAAACTTGGATTACAGGTCCAGACTCTTGGTAACAGGCCACACTCTTAATTTCCAGTACACTTTTTTGCTTGATAGCACCTGACAGTAAAGAAAATACGTTATCCTAGACAACATTTTGGACATACACACCAGCCGTTCGTTACAGATTGGTTCGTTGGGAGTGGTATCTGGAGGGCGGCAGCAGAGGATGCACGTCAACATCTGGGTCGACGGCAACCAAATCATAGGCGCGACTCCATGGACGTGCGTCCATGAAGATATGCATGGGTGGGCGGTCAAAGAAGATCGCCATCAAGCAGTAGGCCTGGTGTTGTGTCAAGCTTTTGCTTTCGCAGATGTTTCAAAGATCCCCATTATCACGAAAGCGGCCGCTGCCTTATTTTGTCCCAACAGCCAGCGGTAGAACGGACGAGTGCTCAGGTTGTTCATCAGTGGTAATCTAGGTAGGAGGAGTAATTTGTAGTAGTATATTCGGGCGATCAGAGACATGTGATGTTTTCTATTGCCAGCATATACAGAGTTAGTTTGCTGTCCATGACTGTCAAAGTCCAGGTTCACACTTGATTTTACGAAAGGCGCCGATTAATCTAGTGTAAAAGGCACTTCTGCCCACGTGGTGACAGCATTATTTTAGCAAGCGTGCATGTGTACTGGCGGTAGGGGAGCGTAACTTTCTTCTTTCGTCATCGTCAGCCGCCATCATTATCTTTCCCTGGCAGCAGCAAGCACGGCTGTGACACTTAATTGCATCGCTCACAGCATCATTAGCCCTAGCTGATCACCAGTAAAGTAACAGGAAGCTCACAACATCACTATAGTCCTGCATCTGATTGATCTTCCGCCTTTGCGGCCAAAGTTTAGGCCCCTGTAGTCGGGTGGCAGGATCATTTTGAAGAGATTGCCTTTTCTGTGAGACTACTACGAGATTTTTATTTATTTTTTTGCGGGCGAGTCTCTTACGAGATTGGCTGTAAACATGTTCAAGAGGAGCGTCACGTACCGTGTGTAGTAGCAAACTGCGGTCGCGTCCGCGGTTTCGGTCGGTAACCGCATGATTTGATCGTGCATGAGCGGCCAAGAAAGACCATGCAAACCGGCCGGTACGTGCCATTGTTCACGGGGTCTGAACCGCGCCGCGCAGGGGAACGAAACGTGGGTGCTGGCCTCGTACGTACTTGCATGTACCGCGGGCACGCCGGCTATGGGCCATCGGCCAATGCACGTCCCGCGTCCGTCCATGCGGGTACAGGTCATTGGACGGCGGGCGAGCACTGTGACTTTTTCCCGGCGGTGGGACGGTCAAAGGCTAGCGCCTGCCGTGCCGTCATAGGGCGCAGAGCGTCCGGTTGGAGGATGAGGTCAGGACAGGAGGCCACGAGGAGCCGTGCAGGCGGTGGCAGGCGGCGTCGATCAGGGGGCGAAAGGCGACGGGAGACGTGGCGGTGGATGTGGCGGGGGCGGGGCACATGACATGGCCACCACGGGGCCCCTGCAGCCAGAGCCCAGAGGAATCCGTCACGCGCACGGACAGAGGTCGCTGCGTGCCGTGCCACACGACTCCCCCACTTTGCACCCGTCTCTCTCTCTCTCTCTCTCTCTCTGCGCGCTGGGCCATGCGTCTCCTCACTGGCCTGTTGCTCTTTTATTTTACTGCTCCCCGGGCAGTGATGCTGGTGTGGGGTGCCGTCACCGCTGGTGAGGATACCGGCTGCGGGCACAGGGCCTCCCTTGCTCGGGGGCGTGAGGCTCGCTGGTCAACTCGGTGAAAGAAACGGACGGACGAGGGTTTGGTCGCTTGTTCCTTGACACGGCAACAGCGCTCTTGTGGCTACCCTCTCATCTTCAGTTTCGATTTTAGGTCATCTCTGTCTCATTTCCCGGTATCTTAATTCCATATCCTATCTTATCTTTTATCTATTTTGTCTGGGACGACTTGGAGCATCACAGATGTTGCATAATCTGTCCATCGTGCGTGTGAAGTATCACAGACGATTTAATTGAAGGAACCGTGTGCGATGGTGGTAAACATCGCACGCGTGTTCTTTAGGTGAATCGTGTGCAATGTGACTTGCTCTGTCTGCACAATGACAACATGCTCTATTTACAGAACTGAAATATATACTTATAAAACATAACTGCACAGATGAACTGAATATCCATTACACGAGTAAACTAAGCATCACATTGCACATCTCGTTGCAGAATTACTCCGTTGCGGCTGTTGTTGCGTGCCCCCTCGCCAAGAAGGGGAAGGAGGCACATCCTCATGTCAACGGTATGCATGTACATACACCGCAAAAAAAAACCCGGTATGCATAGGAGTCCATGTCCGCGTAGGTGACGTGATATGTGTTCAGTCTGTCCTCCCAAACAGAGTGCGAGACATTCCTATTCTTGATGTCATCTTTCATGTTGGCGTAGAAGGGTCGATGATGACCGCGGCGAGGTCAGCCAGGGAGTCCTGCTTCTTTTCGTTGTCGATGATCTTGTATTTCTTCTGGATGTTGACGAGATTCGGGTAGGAGATGTCCACCGCAGCGAATTCGTAATCAGGGCTATTGACAAACCTGATGACAGCATCACCAGGCCTCGTGAGACCATTCTGATGCACACACAACTGGGCGACGACGACCTACTAATCATGCACAACATGCCCGCATGTGTACTCGAGGGTCGAAACCGACGACCTTGTACTTGTCCTCCCTCAGGAACCGCTCGAACTTGGTGATGAACGGTCCACCCAGTGCGGCTCATTGGTGTACACCACCGTGAGGCTGGGCCTGCCGTGGTATGGCATGGTGAACTCCTCTATGAATTGGTCATAAGCGTTCGTCCCTGGGATCGACATTGTAGAAGACTAGCTCCTCTATGCGGAGTGTTTTAGTGGGTGTGGTTGTTGGGGTTGTGGGGAGATCGAAAGGTTGAATTGACACAGTTAATGGCACGAATAAATGGGACTAGCCAGTCGGGAATATCCGCATGGCGGTTTGCATTACTAATGTGTACGTAACTACATCGTGGCACTGCACGCGATGCAAGCGCTTGCATGACGCCTCAACCCTGATCTTGCACCGGCCACAATCGCAAGAGGAGCACACAATGGCCGCAAGCATGGCGTGTTGAGGCCGCTCCAACCTCGAGCATCCACATACATATTAGACTTGAACAGCGTAATATACTTATTAATTCATAGGATTGAATGTTGGAATAACGTTTGATTACATAGGTAAAACGATAATGTTTAAAACTTGAACGATACATATCATATGGTGTGGTTGTAGTACGATCTCTAGAACTATTCATGACATTTTGTGGGTGGTTAATAGATTGATTGAAAACACAACTTTGAGATGGGTGTGTTTATCACAGTAGGTCACGTTTTCTGTCATGCATTGGGCCAGTCAAGGAGGCAACCTACTCGGGGCACTTGAACCTTCTCGGGCCTTCAAGGGTACCTCTGGGACACTCCCAATACCGCCAGAACATTTCCGGTATTATCTGAAACAATTTCAATACATTTTTCTCATACTCCTAATACCTGTTAGTACTCTATAAAAATGTAAACCAATAAGCATGTGACCTTGTAGGTTCGAGAATATGTGGACATGTCAAGAATCAGCAACTGGGTCTGGACACCCATATTAATTCCCACATACACACAAAGATGTTTATCGAGCATACATTTTGTTTGAATACACAATTCCCTTTGCTTCACGATACATAACAAAACCCGAGGTAAGACTTTATCGGTATCCTCATGAAGCAACTACTTGATCACGATACCAAGTTATCCTTGTTACAAGTTTCGTTCTCTTTTCTCGTTTTCGTATTCTGGTATCCCTGTGATCATATCACACAGTGTCGGGCCAGACGATGATGAATATCTTAGTACCGAGTGGGCCTGGAGAGCATCTCTCCATCGTTGGAGGATCAAAAGTCAGTCTTGAACTATAGAGTCCCTTGGGATACTTTTCTGATGTACCGGAAAATTATCATTATGATCATCCATTTAGGGGTAAAGTTTGGCAACCCCAAACTGACCATCCGGTATGAAGGTACACGACATTCTCATGTTCCAAGAATGTGACTATATGTTAACACACGACACGATAATTAATATAACAAAAGTGAAAATGGGATCTCGCAGTATAGCATAAGTTGGGTTTGTCCAATACCATTGTTCTCCTAATTATTGCCAGCCACCTTGCTATTGTATCATTGTCATATGGTCACAAAAACAAAATCATCATTCAATACATGAGTTAGTCTTAGAGGCGAGACAGAAGATCTACTTGGTGTTTATGTTCCCACACATGCAACCTATTGCTCTGAATCTCATATTTCACAACCATTCAATTATAGCACAAAAATAAACATTAATTATGAACATGGAAATACATTAATACTTTATTATTGCCTTTAGATCATATTTCAATCATCAAAATCCCTACAAACAAAAAAATGTTTGTTGAAAACAATTCTTAAATTATTTGTTCTCTATTTTCTTTGCAACTAAGCATAAAGTATCATTAACATTAGAAATACACATTAAGGGCAAGGTAAATGTTATACAACCATAGGGTCAAAGAATTACATCAATGATCATGAGTAACACTTGAGAGCACAGAGGGGTGGGTCCTAACGTATGACCAAATATTACCGAACATGTAGACTAATGAAGCCCTCTAACTTTGTTGTAATCCTAAGAAAGCTAAAAAGGAGAAAGGTTCAATACATATATTGTCATGTGAACTTTAACAACAAGTCATACTAGGTTATATCAGCCTCTTCTAGTTGTCGTAGATACTTGCAACGATGACATATCACAGTTATGTTTAATGAAAGAAAACCCCCTTATGACTTTGTATAATGGCATGAAAAATCAGCGCTTTTGCCCTCCCCTGCGCATGCATGTTGAAAATAGCTATTGTATAGATCAATTAAATTATTAGTTGTTCATCATATATGTTGAAAATAACTTATTTAAATATACGTTTACGACACTGTGCAAGACAAAAATTGATAAAGAGGACCCTACATATGATAACAAGGGCAATGAACCATTCAATATATAACTATATTTATGTTGAAAACACCGAAGATAGAAATATTGGATTGTTTCAAGTGGCTTTTCATCCCAATCTAAATCTCAGCACACAACATTGATGAAGAAAAAAAGACTAAACTATATCAAAAGCAGCAACAAATTTTGGTCAGAGCTGCTCGTTACAACAAAATCGAATCGTGGAACTCGAAGCCCACTAGGTAACCTCGCCAAAATAATTCTCCCTTAACCAATGCTATATAATAGGGTGTGAAGAGTTATTCTGCCTCCAACATGACAATGTAACCATAAAAACAACACTATTAGTTGTGGAGTTAGCGTCCGCTACGTGCGTCCAGATCGTGCCCTAGTTTTTTCTGACGATGCCGTCGAAAATATTGCAAGAACGCTAGTCCGAATTTGATGATAGTATAGGGATGCGGAGGAAGAGTTAGTTGGCAGAAAAACACGATGGTTGCGTGTCTGTCGACTTCTTTGATTGGTTGCACATTTGTCATCCCTTTCATTGTACCTACACAATATCACTTTTGCCTCTCACTCTCACGAACAACGAACCATTTTGTTTATTTGTGCACTATTTCTGGGTTGTTCCATACAAATTGTTGGCACTCGAAATAAATATAATTATTTATACTAAAAAATCATATATGTTCTAGTTGTCCTAATGTATTTTTATCAATGTATAATAGAACTAATATGTTGTTCTAAATTTAAGTATGTTTTGTGACAAAAAGTTACATATTATTTTTAATTTGACTACATCACGCTTTAAAAAGATCTTTAAGAATACACTTAAAATGTGAGAAAAAACATAAGAAAAATTCACTTATCTCATAAGATAATTTTGTGTCACGGGCATGAATATGGTGTATATGTCTTTTGTGTATCCTTAAGTATCTTGGTAGAGTTCTATAAACTGTATGGAATAAGTATACGTTGATAGGTGTTTCTAGTTTAGGATTACCAAATTAAAAAATCTAGAGTATAGATGGTGTATAAAAGGATATTATCGTCCCATCATTAGCATATTGTTTTATTTTTTGGGGGTCAAATGTGTCTTGCATATAACAGTGGGTTTAATAACTTATTGATGACGTGTGTTTGGGCTGTTCTTCATTGAAATTGCATTGCCGTAGCCAATATAGTATTCAGTACAACTTATAGGGAGTTCATCGGAGAGCGACTATCAGCCTATCGAAAAATAGTTGCCGACGACCATTGATTTATTTCTATGTGATGTTTACTAGTGCATACTTAGTTCACAAAATTGGGGTTTACCCTGCATATTCACTGGAATTTTGAGCGTAATAAATAGAAACAAATAATATAGGGATCACTACACACTTGGTAGTGGCTTCTCGCTCATCGGGGATGGGACAATCGCCCTATTTATTTGGCCTACGGGTCGGCCCTGGTTCTAGGAGGAGGATGATATTTTCAACCCTGATTGAAAAGGGGTTGGGAGGGAATATGTCCGGATTGAACTGTGTGGTTTAACGTAATGCACACATAATCTGGACTGTTGTCAAACACTAATCGTGGTTGACCCATGAGGATAGGGAGGGGTTGTGCTCTGATTCAAACCAGTGGGCTATCTGAACAAATCATAAGGGCTCGTTTGATTCAAAGGAACTCATAGGATTGCTTGCGGATTCGATCCTCGGAAACTTTTTATATGCACATTTATCTGAGTTGAATATTGAAATTGTTATGTTTTTCTTCTTCTAAGGATTGCATTAAACTATGTTCTTGAGGAAAATTTCATCCTTTCAATTCTCTCGTTTCAATTCGTTGTTTTTTCTTCCCATGTGATGCCAGACACTTGTTGATGCAAATTCACGTATTTTGCCAATCCCATAGGATTCAAAAAGACATGACACTCTAATCTTGCACTTTTTTTATTCATGTGGTCTGTGAATCTTGTGAAGCAAAACGCCCTAAGGCCCGATTCAGAACACATGATATGAGAAACATACACATAGAAAAAGTGCAGGAATTGCAAGTCATGTCTTGTATAGATTTCTACATGATTGTAAAACCCAATAATTGTACAATGTAGTTGTTTGGATGTTTTACAGTAATTTAGATACATGTTGCATTGCATTCTCAGATTAAGTGAAAACATTTGGTTTGGACAATTGTTTAAAATTCTCCAAATATGTAGAAAAGAAAAGGGTCGCATAGGAACTTTGAGAACCAATCCTACAATACAAAGGTCAGATAGGAAACCAGATAAAGCAACTGAAAGTGCAACTTAATGATGCAAAATTCAGATCATTGCGGACGGGATACTCAACGAAAATTAGGGACATTGAAGAACAACTCCGTGAGGTTTATGCGCGGGAGGAGGTGATGCAACGACAAAGTTCGCGTGTGGACTGGCTAGCGGCAGGAGACATGAACACAAAGTATTTTCAGGCAAGGGCTTCTCACAGAAAGAGAAAAAACACAGTCCGAGCGCTAATCCAGGAGGATGGATCGAAGTGCATGATAGATGAGGATATGCGAGAGATGGCAGCGAAGTTCTATGAGAATTTATTCACGTCTGAAGGATCGGTGGGTGCTCAAGCTTTGTTGAATAATATGCCAAGTATAGTTACGGAGAGCATGAACCAAAAACTAGTGGCACCCATCACAGAAGAGGAGATTGAGACTGCTTTGTTCTAGATGGGCCCAACAAAGGCTCCGGGTCCGGATGGGCTACCTGCACTATTCTATCAACGACACTGGTCGTTGGTGAAGGAAGAGGTGTGTAGAGTTGTCCGTGATTTTCTTGCGGGAATGGCAGCACCAGATGCGTTTAATGCGACTGTAATTGTAATGATACCGAAAGTTAACTCACCGGAGTTACTCTCGCAATTTCGCCTAATTAGTCTTTGCAATGTCTTATATAAGATTGCATCTAAGGTGTTAGCAAACAGGTTAAAAGCTATTCTTCCTATTCTGATCTCTGAGGAACAAAGTGCGTTTGTGCCGGGCAGGCTAATCATGGATAATGTGTTTGTGGCTTATGAGTGTGTGCACGCTATCAGGACGAGGACGAGGAAGAGGAAGAAACCCCTATGTGCAGTAAAATTGGATATGATGAAGGCATACGATAGGATTGAGTGGGTTTTCCTTGAACAAATGCTAGCACAGTTTGGATTTGACAACGCATGGATCTCCATGATAATGAGGTGTGTGACATCAGCCAACTTTGTGGTAAAATTGAATGGTGGTTTGTCCAGGATGTTCACCCCATCACGGGGTCTACGGCAAGGGGATCCTTTGTCTCCTTATTTATTCCTATTTTGTGTCGAAGGTTTCTCTGCGTTACTGAAGAAAGCCCAAGAAGATCATCTAATCAAAGGAGTGTCATTCGAGTGCATTGGCCCCCAGGTAACGCACCTTCTCTTTGCAGATGATAGCATTGTCTTTCTTCAGGGCTCGGTTGACAATTTTGAAGCGCTGAAGGATATCTTGGGTACATATGAGGAGGCTTCAGGCCAGAAAGTGAATCTCCAAAAATCATCAGTTTCTTTGGCAAAGGATGTCGGCAGCTAAAGGACTCCCTCAAGGAGGCTATTGGGATCGAGTCTGAGGCGTTGAGTGAGAGATATTTGGGCCTCCCAACAATAGTTGGGAGGGCAAAGGATGGATCGTTTCAATATGTTGTTGAGAGCTCAAAGAAAAAGGTTACATGTTGGAAGGGGCAGGGGCTCTCGAAGAAAGCACGAGAAGTTCTAGTCAAATCGGGACTTCAATCTACTCCAGCGTTTACTATGAGCTGTTTTCTCCTCTCAAAGAAGATGTGCCGGAACCTGACTTCTATCTCTTCAAAATTCTGGTGGGGCAGTTAATGGTGGGCGTACAGTACACTGGATTGCCTGGGATAAAATGTGTGCAGCGAAGAAAGAGGGTGGCATGGGGTTTAGAGACGCCGAGGCTTTTAACCAAGCTTTACTTGCGAAGCAAGCTTGGCGGATTCTGAGAACTCCCTCCTCGCTTTGTGCGAGGGTATTGAAAGCTAGATATTTCAGCGAGGGAGGGATCATGAATGCAACTTGTCCTGATGGCGGCTCCTACACTTTTAGGAGTATTCTTCATGGAAGGGACCTGCTTAGAGCGGGCTTGGTTTGGCGTGTGGGAGACGGCTCTAGGCTAAATATTCACCATGAACAATGGATACCGAGGAACGGCAGCTTAACACCACTGGGTGTTGAGTATGTCCCGGGAGTTTCCAAGGTTTGTCACCTATTTGATCAATCGGGTCTACGATGGAATGAACAGCTGTTGGATTCGATGTTCTCACTTGAAGACGCAACAGATATAAAGCAGATCAATATTGGTGGACAGAACGTGGAAGATTATTTAGCGTGGAACTTCACCAAGGATGGACACTTCACAGTTCGCTCGGCGTACCACCTGCGGATTTCTCAAAACCGGGCTAGATCACGCGGGCAGGGATCCTCCTCAACAGTGAACCAACATAAGAGCTGGATGGCTGTGTGGGACACGTCGGCTCCGGGGAAGGCAAAGATTCACATGTGGCGTTTGCTCCGCAATGGTTTGGCTGTTGGTCATGAACTACAGCGACGAAGAATCAAGGCGGGAGTTTTTTGCACGACATGTGGACGTGACGAGACAATCTACCATAGATTCTGGGGCTGTCCTCACTCAGCTCTTTATTGGAAAAAACTGCAGTCGGAAAAGGGAATTGCGGTGGCGATCTCACCGTGTCAACTTGATTCCCAGAGTGCAGTTGCGAGATGGCTTCTTGAGTGGTTCGAGCATGCAGGGGAGGAAGAGTGACCAGAAATGGTCCAATCAGTCTACGCTCTGTGGCTAGCTCGGAACGAGGCCCAGGAGGCAAGCGGATTGAGAAACCACATGAAATAATGCTGCGAGTGATGAGGCTGGTTGAGGAATGGCAAAAAGTTCATGAGAAACCCACTACCGAGCGCCAACCAACAGTGAGAGCGAGGTGGGAAGCGCCGGAGGAAGGCTGGATAAAAGTAAACGCTGATGGAGCTTTTTCCAAAAGCCGCGGACAGGGAGGAGCAGGGGTGGTCTTGAGAGACCATGATGGAGGTTTTATGGGTGCTGCCTGTCTCTTCATCGACCATGCGTCAAGTGTAGAGCAAGTGGAGGTGTTGGCATGCAGGCGAGCTATCCAACTAGCTAGCGAAGCAAATGTACAAAAGCTACATGTCGAGCTGGACAACCTGGGAGTGGTGGCGGCGATCAACAAAAATGACCAAGATCTCTTGAACTTGGGACCGAGCATTGAGGAGATCAAGCATATGCTAACCCAGTTTATGCAGGTGAGGGTTTCTTGGGCGAAGAGAAAAGCAAATGGAGCTGCTGATAAGCTAGCTAAAGTTAGTTTAGGAGATGAATTTTGTAATGTGTGGTGGGCTGTACCACCGGAGTCTATCCTCTAGATTATCTCAGATGAGATTCCTGGCTACGGTTAAATAATAAAGCAAGGTTGATCCTAAAAAAAAGTCAGATAGGAAAATGTCCTATATGATTCCATTCATACGAAAAATATATAAATTCATTTGTTCCAAACGAGCCTAACTATTTTGATGCGGGGTGAAGCCACCCGTACAATCAAAGGGGAGTCTGTAGTCGTGTCGTTCATTTCGCAGGCAGCCATATCTATAATGCCCTAAAATCGTCCCACAAACACATGCAATTCATTAGCCGTGCATTAATGTATGAAAAGCATCATTGCGACAGGAGGACTACGTTGAATACGGAGAGTATCGTTTTTTGGCGGAAGGATCGCGTTAATTGTGAAGAGTATCAATCTTTGGACGGGACAATCACATTAATTTTTAAAATATCTTTGACCATCGGACGAGAGGATTATATGTTACTTATGAAAAGTACCTTCCTTTGGCGGAAGAATCACATTATAATTACGAAAAATATCATCAAACTTTGGACATGATCAAGCTAATTATGAAAAGTATCATGTACGGAAGATCACTACTAAAATACGTATGCATGGTTGCAACACAGACAAGTAGATTGTGTATGTAATTCCCTTCATGATCATGGCGTAAATCGTAATTGATATGAACTGTCTATGGAAGATTGAGGGGCTGCAAATTTTGGATCGCATGCATGATTGGCTGGGAAAAGGAAAACAGAGTGAGCGAGCTGCAAAGGTCACCGCGGGTGAGGCCACCACACTCCACTCCACTCTACCAGTTGGCCCGATCTTCTGACCCCGCCGCGCCTCGGCACTCTCCTCTTTATCTCTCGCCCCAAGGCCCTGCCTACTTCTGACCACCACCGCGGCGCGGAGCACAAAGGCACCACCACCTCCCCCCTCCCCTCCCAAAGACCTCTCCTGCACGTCACGAAACCCGAGGCCAGAGCCAGAGCCCCAGTCCAAGAAAGCAAGGCCAAGCAGTGCCCGGAGGGAGACCCCTGCCTCGCCGTCCAATGCTCCCGGCCGCGGCGGCGTCAATGGCGGCCTGAGAGTGCGAGCGAGCGAGGGTGGGTGCACGGGCTGCGCACTGCGATGGCGGACACGGCGGCGGACGGCAAGGCGGAGAAGATGGAGAAGGCGGCGAACGGGTCGGCGGGGTGCGACGCGGCGGCGGCGGGGGCGGGGCAGGGCAAGAAGCGGGCGGACCAGGCGGTGGCGTTCCACGAGCTCTTCTCGTTCGCCGACCGGTGGGACCTGGCGCTCATGTCCCTGGGCACCCTCGGCGCGCTGGCGCACGGCGCCGCCATGCCCTGCTTCTTCCTCCTCTTCGGGGACCTCATCAACGGCTTCGGCAAGAACCAGACCGACCTCCGCGCCATGACCGACGAGGTCGCCAAGGTCCGTACTAGTACCGCCTCGCCCACTCAACTCCCACTGCTCGATGTTCTCCCCGATTTGTTTTCGGATCATTCATGTCGCAAAGATCACTACTAGTGTTCATTCACCACTGATTGGTTTTCCTCGCTCCTCCATTGCAGTATGCGCTCTACTTCGTCTACCTCGGACTGGTGGTCTGCGTCGCCTCCTACGCAGGTGAGCTCCTCGTCTCCGTCCGGCGCCCCCTACACCTCCGCAAAATACCCAGCACGCCCCTCTCCTCTCGCTTCCTCCGGCGCACTAAGGCTGGGTACAAGAATAGCAAGAAGTACAGGGTCCTATGCGCAAAACTAGATCTGGTCATGGCCTGTGGGGCATCTCTCGGAGACCACCCCACTCACTAACACAAGTCCCGTCCCGTCGCCATCCCACCACAAACAGGAACAAATTAACAATAATTATGTTTGTCGCCTTCTCCGGCGTGTTCGACCTCGCCGGAGTTCGCGCCGGCGCCGGTGGAAGTCGTAGCAGTACTATCTTGGAATCAATGTGACCGAAGCTGTGACACTATTTTCTTGGGTTCTTGGCAGAGATCGCGTGCTGGATGTACACCGGGGAGCGGCAGGTGATCGCGCTCCGGAAGGCGTACCTGGACGCCGTCCTCCGGCAGGACGTCGGGTTCTTCGACACGGACGCGCGCACGGGGGACATCGTCTTCGGCGTGTCCACCGACACGCTGCTCGTGCAGGACGCCATCGGCGAGAAGGTAGGCAACTTCATGCACTACCTCGCCACCTTCTTCGCGGGGCTCGTCGTCGGCTTCGTCTCCGCGTGGCGGCTCGCGCTGCTCAGCGTCGCCGTCATCCCGGCCATCGCCTTCGCCGGCGGCCTCTACGCCTACACGCTCACCGGCCTCACCTCCAAGAGCCGCGAGTCCTACGCCAATGCCGGCGTCGTCGCGGAGCAGGTAACAATAATTGATTCTTACTCCCTGTCATAGGATATTTGTCGCGGATCCGCCGAGGATTTGTGTCGGATTAATCTAAGCATCATGGGTAGTGCGTCCATGGACTTCCCTGCCTGAATTCAGGGTGGTGGGTAGGTGGGGTGGTAATTTTCTGGTGGTGCCTGCTGATCAGGAACCAAACATGAGAAATCTTTGTATTCTTATGCAGCATGACAACTGAGAACTGACCAACATCGCTTTAATGCCTTTGAACCTTTGTTCCTTGGGAATCCTATGAGCAATTCCATAACTAGGGTGGGGGCAGCGCATTGCGCCGGAATTGTCGTTTGTTTGTGCTTTAAGCAGACTTACATGACATGCTATCCTTCTAGCCATAGTGGCCCACTGAGCCTACATTTAGATTTGGTTTTCAGAGTGCCTACAAATATCATCTCTCATTTTATTTTCATAATCAACTAGGTCCAGCAAAGTTAACTCTATCTTTGAGCAGAAAAAATATATATAAAGTTTTTTGTGGTTTGAGTATAATAATCTATCTTAATTATTTTGGTGGGGAGCATACAGAATAACTGAAGAAGACAACATGTGGTATTCAAAAAGGAAAACTAAGGATGATGTGTGATGACAGTGGAATATAGGAGGTTGGGTATGACCATTTTTGGGCATAGGATGTAGACAGTCAACCGTGGATAGCAGGGAGTTGGTGTATATGCTCTTCTGGTATTCCAAAAGAAAATCCACCCATATGCTACTGGAATTGTTTATTTATCGGTCATGTGCACATAAAGCGCTAAAATGCTTTGACACGCGTGCCATTTTCTTTTCGTCGGAGTTTAAAGGTGCTTTAGCCATTTGTTTTCTGAAAAAAGGTTAAGCTAGTTATCCTTATGCTTTGTTACTTGACCTAGATATCCTGATGCTCTAGTGCTGCCTAGAATTATTACCACACTTTATTTGAATAACTGTAAAAGAAATACTCTAGTATTGTCACTGTGATGTAACTTGTGGAATCAAGTTACTTGGAACCTCATGGTTAGTGCTGACTGCGAATTGGGGTAAAACATTCTGTCACAGGCAATTGCGCAAGTTAGAACAGTCTACTCATTTGTTGGAGAGAGCAAAGCACTCAATTCGTACTCTGAAGCAATCCAGAATACACTGAAGCTTGGTTACAAAGCTGGGATGGCCAAAGGTCTTGGTATTGGGTGCACTTACGGGATAGCGTGCATGTCATGGGCACTAGTATTCTGGTATGCCGGTGTCTTCATCCGGAATGGGCAGAGCGATGGTGGCAAGGCCTTTACCGCCATCTTTTCTGCAATCGTTGGTGGCATGTAAGTGAATATGCATCCTTCCGTTTCATCTATTTTCCCTTGCTTGTTTTTATTTGCTCTGACGTCTCCCGTGTATTTTCCTGATCTTTGTTGCTACAGGAGTCTTGGCCAGGCATTCTCGAACCTTGGAGCCTTCAGCAAAGGGAAGATTGCCGGATACAAACTGTTGGAGGTCATTCGTCAGAAGCCCTCCATAGTTCATGACCATAAGGATGGCAAGTTGTTGGCGGAGGTCCATGGAAATATTGAGTTCAAGGATGTTACCTTCAGTTATCCATCTAGGCCTGATGCTATGATCTTTCGGGATTTCTCTCTGTTCTTCCCTGCTGGGAAAACTGTTGCAGTTGTTGGAGGCAGTGGGTCTGGAAAGAGCACTGTTGTGGCTCTGATAGAAAGGTTCTATGATCCTAATGAAGGTAATACATGACTTATCACCGAGGCCTCATGTGTTATTATTTCTTTATATATATCTCCAGTTGGATCTTATCCCCTTAAATTCCCTTGAATTGTAGGCCAGGTTTTGCTGGACAATGTTGATATCAAGACACTTCAATTGAGGTGGCTGAGGGATCAAATTGGACTAGTAAACCAAGAACCTGCCCTTTTTGCAACTACTATCATTGAGAATATACTTTATGGAAAACCTGATGCCACAATGGCAGAAGTTGAGGCTGCAGCAACTGCATCCAATGCTCATAGTTTCATCTCTCTCCTGCCCAATGGATACAACACAATGGTTAGTCTACTTTTATATGTTTCATAACATCAAGTCAGGTTGAATCAATTGATTATTTATTTGTTTTTATTTCTTTCATAGGTTGGGGAGAGAGGAATTCAGCTATCTGGTGGTCAGAAACAGCGCATTGCAATTGCTCGTGCTATGCTGAAGGACCCCAAGATACTGCTCCTTGATGAAGCTACCAGTGCTTTAGACGCAGACTCAGAGAACATTGTGCAAGAAGCTCTAGACCGCCTGATGGTTGGGAGGACTACAGTAATTGTTGCGCACCGTCTGTGCACCATCAGAAATGTAAACATGATCGCGGTGTTACAGCAAGGCCAAGTTATTGAGACTGGGACACATGACGAACTTTTAGCAAAAGGAACCTCTGGAGCATATGCCTCCCTGATCCGTTTTCAGGAAACGGCACGTAACAGAGATCTTGGTGCTGCATCTACCCGTAGGTCGCGCTCGATGCACTTGACAAGCTCTCTCTCCACCAAATCTCTGAGCCTCAGGTCCGGAAGCTTACGGAACCTGAGCTATCAGTACAGCACTGGAGCAGATGGGCGCATTGAGATGATCTCAAGTGCAGATAATAGCCTCAAATACCCAGCACCACGTGGTTACTTTTTCAAGCTCCTAAAACTGAATGGCCCTGAATGGCCGTATGCGGTGTTGGGTGCCATTGGTTCTGTTCTATCTGGATTCATCGGCCCAACATTTGCCATTGTTATGGGTGAAATGCTTGATGTGTTCTACTACAAGGACCCTGTTGAAATGGAGAAGAAAACTAAGCTTTATGTGTTCATCTATATTGGCACAGGCATATACGCCGTGGTTGCTTATCTTGTGCAGCATTACTTCTTCAGCATAATGGGAGAAAATCTTACAACCAGAGTTAGAAGGATGATGCTGTCAGGTATGCATTTCTTGTCGTACCATAAGATCATAATTAATCTACTTTTGCAGTGTCAGATAACTTACAGTAAATCTTTGTCATTTCCTGCAGCGATACTTAGGAACGAAGTTGGTTGGTTTGACGAAGAAGAAAACAACTCTAGTCTTGTGGCTGCTCGTGTAGCAGTTGATGCAGCTGATGTAAAGTCAGCGATAGCTGAGAGGATATCCGTGATACTGCAGAACATTACGTCGCTTATGACATCTTTCATCGTTGGTTTTATCATTGAGTGGAGAGTGGCGATCCTTATTCTGGCCACATTCCCTCTTCTTGTGCTTGCCAACTTTGCTCAGGTAATTTCCTGGCCTACCTTTTCAGTCAACCAATTTTTTCAGTACTGAACAGTACCTTACTCTAGATGATGTAGAAGATACAAGAGACATTTTGCCAGTTTAGTGCAGTTGTCTGAATCAGAATTGATATCAGAACGATGCTTTTGTCTTTTCAGCAGTGTACATTGTATGGAAAATATACCCAAATGTAACTGAATATGTTCTAAAATTTGTGTGTTTCCTTTGATGCTTCCAGCAACTTTCGATGAAGGGCTTTGCTGGTGACACAGCAAAGGCACACGCCAAGAGCAGCATGGTTGCCGGTGAAGGCGTGAGCAACATCCGCACCGTGGCGGCCTTCAACGCTCAAAACAAGGTCATGTCTCTGTTCAGCCATGAGCTGCGCATTCCAGAGGAGCAGATCCTGCGCCGCAGCCAGACCGCGGGCCTTCTGTACGGCCTCTCGCAGCTCTGCCTCTACTGCTCGGAAGCGCTCATTCTCTGGTATGGTTCTCATCTGGTGCGGTCACATGGGTCGACCTTCTCCAAGGTCATCAAGGTCTTTGTCGTCCTTGTCGTGACCGCCAACTCCGTGGCCGAGACGGTCAGCCTCGCGCCGGAGATCATCCGTGGTGGTGAATCTATCCGCTCCATCTTTGGCATCCTCAACAGGGCGACGAGGATCGAGCCTGATGATCCGGAGGCAGAGCGTGTCACCACTGTCCGCGGCGACATTGAGCTGCGGCATGTGGACTTCTCGTATCCTTCACGCCCTGACATTGAGATCTTCAAGGACTTCAACCTGAAGATCCAGGCCGGGCGCAGCCAGGCTCTGGTCGGCGCCAGCGGTTCCGGCAAGAGCACCGTCATCGCCCTCATCGAGCGGTTCTACGACCCGACCGGCGGCAAGGTGATGATCGACGGCAAGGACATCCGGAGGCTGAACCTCAAGTCCCTGCGGCGCAAGATCGCCCTGGTGCAGCAGGAGCCGGCCCTCTTCGCCTCCAGCATCCTGGAGAACATCGCGTACGGCAAGGAAGGCGCAACGGAGGAGGAGGTGGTCGAGGCGGCCAAGACGGCCAACGTGCACGCGTTCGTGAGCCAGCTCCCCGACGGGTACCGGACGGCGGTGGGCGAGCGGGGCGTGCAGCTGTCGGGCGGGCAGAAGCAGCGCATCGCCATCGCGCGCGCGGTGCTCAAGGACCCGGCCATCCTGCTCCTGGACGAGGCGACGAGCGCGCTGGACGCCGAGTCGGAGAGCGTGCTGCAGGAGGCGCTGGAGCGGCTGATGAAGGGGCGGACGACGGTGCTGGTGGCGCACCGGCTGTCGACGATCCGCGGCGTGGACCGCATCGCCGTGGTGCAGGACGGGCGCATCATCGAGCACGGCGGGCACTCGGAGCTCGTGGCCCGGCCCGAGGGGGCCTACTCCCGGCTGCTGCAGCTGCAGAACCACCGCAACTGATGGGGGAACATGATCGATGCCATTTGACAGCTTTGCCTTGGATGGATGGAGGCTTGATTTTTGTGGGTGGTGGTGGTCTGGTCTAGTGGGTGTAGATACTAGGGCGACCGTGTGTTACTGGTCTCTTTTCTTTGTGCTTGAACTGCAAACCTTGTGATCCGATCTTGATCTGTATCTTCTCCGTGATGAAATGCATGATGCAACTCTCGTTTTTCTCGCTGTTTTCTCCCGTTTGATGTGTGATGCAACCTTGTGTTGTGTCTCGAATTGATTCGTTCGGCTGGCATCCCTTCCTAACCTGAGCTCGTCGTGGAACGCCCGGAGCTCGCCACACCCATCTCCCTCTTCGCCGCCAGAGGGCGGGCGCCACTGGGCAATGACACGTGCGGCGTCCGTGTTGGCGGAGCCGTCTGATTCAACGGAGCATGGCGAGGCGCGAGATCGAGGCTCATCAGGGGAGCAGCGAGGCCTGCTGCGTGACGATGTTGATCGGCGTTCAAACGGCGCCGATCGAGGCCCTCGCCGCCGCCGTCCTCCTTTTATACGAGGAAGGTTGTTTTTAGAGAGATTTTTAGAGGAAGGTTTTTTAGAGAGATTTTTAGAGGAAGGTGCTTTTTCTTTCCTAGGCCACTTCGGCCATCTATTTTGCCGGCCTTTCTGCCCAATATATTGGAAACAGGCTGGCTTATTCGGGAGGTCTCACATATGGAGCAGGCCATGGAGACACTAACCAATGGTTATCCTTCTCTCGGGCCACATTTTTAGCCTGAGAGCGTGTCAATTTTCAGTGAACCTATTTAGGATCTAGTTTCGAAGATCTTGACGTGAGAAATTTAATAGGGAAAATTGTTTGGTATTTAGATGCACTGTTAAGAGATTTTTTTTTAATGACGAATCTACGAAAAAAGATAAACCTCCCGGGTTGCGACAAGTCGCGGACATGAGGTGTGCCCAGCTGTCAGTACCTAAGAAGTTGGGGACCGACCTTTACAAGGGGTAACCCTTAACTAGTGATTTCGACCTATGTGACGTGTGCTGCGTCAAATAGCCGTGCGACACATAGGAATCCTCGACTGGGCCGACACGTTGGCAGTCACACAAGCGACCCGCATGGTAGCTCAACAGTGCAGCGTAAAAAAATCCACAAAGAATGCAATGTGCCATCATGGGATTGAACTCGCGACATCTAGCCGTTGACTACCTGTTGCTGGGCACAAGAGCTGAAGACCCTTCATGACAATTCGTACGCGAAAAGATTAAGAACTAACAGTGGTGAAAAATCGATTTTTTAAACCTTTTCGTAAATTTCTTGAAAATATGTTTTAAAAGTGAGCAAAATTTAAAATTCTGAATCCTTTTTGAGAAACGTAGACAGAAAATTTTAAATTCTCAAACAGTTTTGAAAAAATGTATCATTTTTTAATTTAGGAATAAAATTTGAAAATAGAAAATAATTTTTCAAATTTCAAACAATATTTGTAATTCCCAAAACATTTTTAGAAAAAGTAAATAAAATAAATAGGTTAAATTAATAAAAACGAAAAAGAAACAGAAAACAGGAAAAAACCCGTTTCAGAGACCTTCTCGAAGATTCTCCAAACCTGGATGGGAACCTGCTAGAAGGTTCCCAAAACCAAAATGAACGAACATGTATAATGGGCAGACCCACATGCTTAGCTGCTGCACTTCCCTTGTGCGAGGCAGCTACAGTTTGCCGCGCGACAAATAAGAATTTCGCTTGCTTATAGCGAGACACAAACTTGGTGAATCCTATTCGGCGCTTAAGGCGCCCGTTACAGTGCATTTCGCAAACGGGCGTATGAAGACGTCACAATTAGGCCAACCTATTCTATTTTTTTCTCGTTATTAGAAACAGCAAACATGTGCGGGCATGAAGCGTTACGGGCGGTCAACTCCCAACCACCAGGCCATTACCCCGCTGGTGTACATGTACTTCATTTTTTTCTTTTAGTCTATTCTTCAGTTTGGTTTATTCTTTTTTTTTTGCGAGAAAAACTTCCTATCTATTCATTTTCAATTATGGTAGTACAACGAATACTAGAAATAATAAAAATTACATCCAGATCCTTAAACCACCTAGCGACGACTACAAACACTGAAGCGAGCCGAAGGTGCGCCGCTGTCATTGCCCCTCCATCGCCGGAGCCGGACAAACCTTGTTGTATTCTTTAACTTTTTCTTTTGTAATATTTTTTCTCTTCCTTTTTCTTTTTCTTTAATGCGTGTTTTTTTAAATTTGTGAACATTTTTTAAATAGATGAACTTTTTCAAGTTCGGTTAACTTTTTTCTGAAATCAATGATCTTATTTTAAAAATCAATTCACTTTTTTTTAAAACCGATGTTTTTTTCAATTTGATGAACGTTTTTTTTCAAATCCGATGAACTTATTTTTTCAAAATTGATGAATTTTTTAAAATCCGATGAACTTTTTTCATATTTGTGAACATTTTTTCAAAATCGATGAACATTTTTTTTAATTTTTAGATAATATTTTTAATATTTCACAAACATATTCAAAATATTAAAAAACCAGAAGCCGGTCTTTTTCCTGAACCAGCAGCACCGCACAGCCACACAAAAAAAAAGCCAGCGAGGTGAGCGGAAAGTGAACCCGATGGAAGCGAGGGAGCAATTTTTTTAATGGGCCGCGTCCCGCTGCTGGTCGTTGTTGGCGCCACTTCTCCAACGGGCGCCTGTAGCGACCAATAGGAGCTCCGCACAAACTTATCTCGCCTCGGGGAGGGAGCCAAAGCTTTGCTCTTTAGCATTGTCGGTGGCGAGGGCCATGGGTGTCGCGCTCCTCTCGGGAGCCGCCTGGTGCTCTCCCTCCACCTCGGCACTCACGGTGAAACCTTCGTCCGCTTCGGCCGGCGTGCCGTTGGCGGCGCTTGGCGTCGTTATCTTTTTGGGGTCTTCGTCGTTGAGTGTGGGTGGATATTGGTTGTAGCGCTATATCTCATCCGCTTCTCCTTAGCGGCACGTTGGTGGCATTTGTTGCTGCACTCGTGTGCGTTTTTTCACGTCCTCATTGTGTCTTGTCCGTTTTTTCTCCCAGCTTCGGAGGGCTTTCTTTTTTAAAAGGTCAGCAGGGACGAAAAGCCCCCTAGAACATTTCCATTAGCCGATCAAACAGCAAATCAGTAATACAAGAGGCTTTTTTGCATCTACCAACAAAGGTAGTGGGGTTTACCGACGTGATGCTGAGAACTTGGTCGGCACTATGTATCGTTTGACCATTTGCTTTACCTATAAAATGGGGTGGAATTCTGTTACAAGGACACTGAAACACACAAACTTGTCGTGGAACACGCACAGTGTGATCTGGTTCTATTTTCGGAGAATGTTTTTTCCTACAAGAAATGCACGCGGACCGCCGCACGTGAAGCGAGAGCCGACAGCACCTACCACGCAGTGTCACACGACTATACCGACGACATAATCACATTGACTAGCAGTACATCAACTTTGCGTGCCAACCAAACTATGTACTACGTAGCTTAGCTCCACGTACGCGCGCGGCCGCTGGCACGTCGGGCTCCTCCCGGCTCACCCGCGCGAGAAAGGCCGGCCGTTTCTGCTTGCAGACCGTCGTGCGCGCGCGTGCACACGCCAATGGTTGGTGGCGGCGCGCGGTCCGGCGAACTGTGCGCGGGGGCGCCCACCCCACGGGTGGGACGCGACGTACGGCGCTCTCACCGGGATATGATCGCGTCGACGATCTCGTTTCCCTGTGCACGGAGGCGTACCCGCAAACGACCGGCCGGGCCCCCGTGCCAGCGTACGTACGTAGGCGTAGCGTTCGCCGCAGGTCGCCCGCTCCGCTCGTGCGCGTGGACGGGCGTGCGCGTGCGTGGGTACAGAACAGGGCGGACAGCCCGTGGAGCGCGTGCGTACACGTACCTACAGTGGTGCGTAGCCCAGTTACTGTGGCGTACGCGTGTGTTTGAGCCCTTGTTAACGCGGTGCGTGCGTGCCCGGTGGCCCGTACACCTGGACCTGGCTGACCGTGTGCCACTGCCCACTGTTTGCGAATCGACACACAGTAGCTAGCAAACAAAAGCATTTTTCCGCGTCGACACTTTGTTATGATCAAAGCCCTTTAGAGCATTTACAACCGGACATCTCAAACTCGTCCAGAAACGAGTCATGGTCCGACACGAAATCGTCCAGAAACCCGTCAGTCCGAAGCTCGTCTCCTCCGTCGGACTAATGTCGCTGTGTGACGCCGCTCCGGCGGGCCACGTAGTGCCTAGCCCAGCTATTTAAGCCAACTGCCGGCACCGAAACCCTACCCCTCCACATTTTCCTCAACCCGTCTGCCGCCGCCGCCACTTTCCACTCCTCGTCCGCCACCACTAGCAACCATGCACCCCACGCCACCGGATAAGGGGCCATCCCTTTCTAGCGCCGGAGCGTCGGCTGCAGGCTGCAGCTCCTTGAGCAGATCCTGGCAAAGCACGAACCCCGGATTGCCGCGGAGCTACCCCCGGATGCAGTGGATCCGGAGGAGGAGGAGGAGGTTGAGGAGGAAGAGGAGGAGGAGCCGGAGGAGGATGTGGGGGACGCCGGGGACGCGGATCTATAGCCGGAGCAGCATGCCATCCTCGATTCCCTCCGCTCGGAGTCGGATGCGCATGCGAGACGCCGTAGCCGGTGGGAGATGAACACGCAGCACCCGCGGAAGAGGAGCCGGAGGAGGATGTGGGGGATGCCGGGGATGCGGATCTGCAGCCAGAGCAGCAGGCCATCCTTGATTCCCTCTGCTTGGAGTCGGATGCGCAGGTGAGATGCCGTCGCCGGCACGAGATGAACGCGCAGCACGCCGCGGAGGACGAGGAGATGTTCGCCTACATGGATGAGGTCGAGCAGCAGGAGGAGGAGCTGGAGCCCTCCTACGCGTCCGTCCGCCCGGCACCCGGCACCGACGTCGTGGACATCTCCGACGACGAAGTTAGGGTAGTACGTAGGATTTCTTTTGCATACTTTGTATTAATTAGGGGTCAAAACATGAGACACTCGGATGCAGAGTATCTAATTTGAGATATGACCGATCGCTGTCCAGTGTCCACGAACACGATCGGACGCATCCACGGACGTTTGTTAGGCCGAATTTATTAAGTCTGACTGTAGATGCTCTTAGGGCCTACTTTGTAGAGACTGATTCCTACGCGCGCTTTGATCTGTTGGTACATGCAATCATACTTCTCGCAAGATACGTGTAATCATACAACACACAAAAATAAGCGCCAACATCAACTTGTATACTGGGACCAACATGAGAGTTAGAGCAGTTGACTCTAGCGCTATTTTACTGTACTTTATTTGCACACGCCCATAATAATAGTATGAAGAGAATCAAGTGCACGCGTGCGGGGTGGACCATCGATCATCTGGTACACGCTGCCTAATGACAAGTGATCACGCACCGTTCCTCGCCAGCCACAGTACTTCGTCTTGTCCCATGGTAATTAGTCCTCAGGTAACAGTAATTGCCGGCGTCATACGTATTATTGCGATCGTACTCCTACAATTCGAAAAAGCTTGTCTCTCAAATGGACATATCTAGCATCAAATTAGTGCTGAATACATTCATTTACGAGATAAGCTTGAGATAAACTTTTTCGGACGAAGGAAGTACAATGTAGGTTATGTGTTTTCTTGGCACACCTTGTGGTGTTTGCTCTACATCTGCTCTGCGTGCAACATTGATGCACGTAGGTCACGCGTTGATCTTCACGGGATCGAAAAGCAAAAACATTTTGGACGCCAGCCCATAGCACAAGTAGTGTACATGGCAAATTACTGAGAGGATACCGGGAGCGGTAGAACGCCTGCTTCGCTCTCGGGGCGAGCGGCTCGGGCAAACGCAACTCGTCGGCTCGTTGTGTTCTGCAGCAGTTTTGTGTTCATGGATTTATTCGCATGGTTCTGTCCACACTAGGTATATGCACGCGAGCGTCTGCCTCCGGGCATGTATGGCATCGAACGTTTTAGATTTCAAAATTGCCTGATAAGAAAGGTGGCGACAAGCCGGCAACACACAACGACTTTAACTTGGTGGCGCATGGTTCTGTCCACACTAGGTTAAAAACCTAGGTCTGACCTTCGAAGGTTGCACCAAGCAATCACGACGTTTACGTGTTGTGTCCTTGTTGAAGACATAGCTTTAAAGTATGCCCAACCATGCTTTTTGCGATGAAAGCCCAATATCTAACTCTCAGTGGTTGGATCCCGACGTCGGCTCTCTTTATTTTTCCTTCTTATTCTCTTTAATCTTTTGGATGTGTGCATATTCGATGTGTCGATTTGGTCTTGATATTGTCAGCACCGAGGCCAGATGCAATTGGTGTCATCTTGGTATTTATATATTACTCTTTGTTGAAAAAACTTGTTTTGTTTGGAAGTTTGAAAACCGTACGCATAGATGTACCTAAAAATATGTAACTTTGACCATTAATTTCTATTATACATCTATAAGAACTAGGAAAACTATAAGATTCTACAAATTTATTTTTAGATACATCTATGCGTATGGTTTTCAAACTTCAACATACAAAACATCACTTGGTCGTGATACGAAGGGAGTATTTGATTTGCACATGCTGTTAAAAAAGCAATTGCACGCGGGTGGGTGGACCGTGTAGCAAATGACACGTCGTCCGTCGCTACTGTTGTTCGTCTCATGTCCCATACTAATTAGCCACACGTTACGCTACAGTATGAACATAGTATCTTGTGATTGAAGGAATGGGATGGTACGTAGCAGATATCATGAGGTTTTCGGCTTTGCACGCCGACTGAGCAGTACTGATCTAAGTTTTTAAAAAAAAAGGAGGATGTCCCCGTCTCTGCATCTGGGCGATGCATACGACCACTTTATTAATTATTCTCAAAAGAACTTACAAAGCCAAACAACAGCAAGACTAAAGCCATCGTCTAAGCAACAACTATTGCTACACCTATCCAATTGATAAAGGGGCGCAGATAGTCTGGGCCTAATACCAAACAGACATCGCAGCCAAACCTAAACATCTAAGACCTGAGGTCCCAACTAGGACGCCTGCCGGGTATGGGGCACCTACCAGTCCGGCGCACTCCTCAACCAAGACGCCTGCCGGGTATGAGGCCGACGCCGCCACCTGCCACCAATCCATCTTCAGAGCTATACTGTTGCATGTACCATGCCAGGTCTCTCTGCCATCGACGCCACCACGACGCCCGACAGCGTCGTCCTCCTGCGCGAGTTCATCCTCCCACAGCGAACTCCGAATCTACACTGCGCCACGCTGTCAAGATCCGTCGCCATCAGTGTGTAGGATGAATCACCGCTCCACCAAAGAATCCGTCCTCTAGTCCTTCGATCACGTGTTGATGTGACCGTATCTGCTACATTGGCAACAGACATTTTGAAGGTAGGCCAAGCACAGAAGAAGATATATGTCGTACCAGCTAGGCGTCAGACGAAAGGTATATATGCAATTATTCAAGACGACACCTATGCGACCGACAAAGTTCAGATCCTACCAGCGAAGGAAGTGAAGCCGATGTTCAGGACTCCATGCAAATTTTTGACAGTGGGCAAAATTCAACTGAAATTAAATTAAACTCAGGTTCAACGTATTGCGTTCAGTAGTACATGCGTGTACTAGCTACACGTCTAGTCAAGTATTTAAATTAGTACTAGTAGTTTGTTTTGGCATCTTGTGATCAGCTTGCCGGATATTTAAATTAGTTAAGTTGTGATTAGTTAAGATAAGAGAGAGAGTCTGTGTAGATTTTCTTGTTTGAGTCGGTTTGGGTGGGGACGTGCGATGCCTATATAAGAGGCTGGCTTCGACCGTGTACGGGGAGTTTGGAGTTTTTTTGGTTGTCGAACAAAGGCTGGCAAGCCAGGGTATCTCCTCGTAGCGAGCTAATTCATGTGTTATGTCGAGGAGCTTAAATTATTGCGTTGTGTTTTTGGCAAGGGATTAGAGACGCCGTCTCTAGTTTGCTGCTGATCCGTAGAGGATCGTCCACGTACTTCCTCTTTTGGGTGTGCGTGTTGTTTCTGTGGTGATTGCATCTACAAGATCGTGAGCGCCACATCGTTTTTGGTGATATCGTACCGTGAAAGATTGGGAAAGCATTCGCGCCATCGAGTTTCTGTCGACGTTCGCATCAAGTGATATTCAGAGCAAGGTTGATCACGGTACAATTTTTTTCCTGCTATTTGATTCAACTGTTTCAAGATGGTGAACTCGCAGCATGACAAATCTGATCATGAGGAGGTCGATGAGCTTCCGGAGGGTCTGGAGATAAGTGATGATTTGCGTATTCATCTGATGGCGATCAAGGGAGCCAACAAGAAGCTTGGGACAAGGGTTGAGGAATTGTCTGCAAATATTGTAGGCGTCGAGGACAGGTTGAACGAGCGTTTGACTGCCAGCAATCGACAACGCACTGATAGTCTACAGGTGGTGACTGAGAGTCTTAATCGGCTCACCGCGGCAGTTCAGCGCCTTCAGGTGAGAGATGTGGCACCCCGATAGTCCCGCTCACCACGACAATGTCGTGGCCGCGACAACGACGATGATGGTGATTTTTCTGAGGATTCTGATGCCCGTGGAGGCTTACCTCACCGACCACGGCATGATGCTGGGGCTCACCGCCATGCTGGGCGGCACCGTGACTATGGCGGCAATGGTGCCAATGAGGATGATGGTTTGGGTCGAATCAAGATAACCATACCTGAATTCTCGGGACGTTGTGCTGATCCGGAGAAATATTTGGAGTGGGAGATGCGCGTAAATCAGATTTTTGACGGTCACAACTACTCCGAAGAGAAGAAGGTTCGTGTTGCATCTATGGAATTTACAGAGTATGCTCTTGTATGGTGGGATAATAAGAACCGTACTCACGAGCGACCAGCGACCTGGGCTGACATGAAGCGAATCATGAGGGAACGTTTTGTGCTTGCTTATTACACTCGCCAGCTTCATAGTAGACTGCGTCGTCTAGTGCAAGGTACAAAATCAGTTGATGAGTACTACAAAGAGATGCAAGTTTTGATGATCCGTACAGCTGTGCGTGAGTCTGCGGAAGCGACCATGGTACGTTTCTTTGAGGGGTTAGAAGAAAAGATTCGTGATCGTGTTGATTTAATGCAATATAATGATATTTATGAGTTGCTTCATCAAGCGGAGCGTGCTGAACGTTGGGTATTAGAGAAGCAAGCTTCAAAGACTCGTCCTACTTACAACAGTGGGCGACGTGGTTCTTCTCCTATTGATTGTGGGTTTAGTGCTAAACCGACTCTTTCTTATAAGTCGGGAAACATTGAACAGAGCAAAGTGGCGGCTGCGCCAAAGGAGGTTTCTCAAGTTTCATCTAGTGCAACGTCTTCTCATCACCGTAATATTATTTGCCACAAGTGTGGAGGACGTGGACACATGAAGCATGAATGTTCCAATCAAAGAAGGGTTCTACTTGTGGATGCAGAATATATTTCAGAATCTGAAGATGAGACACCTAAGTTAGAGGATGTAATCGAAAGAGGTCATGGTGAAACCATACTATGTTACCCTCAAGATGATCCTGATATGGAGAGTTTGCTAGCACATAAAGATGACAAGACCATTATTGAACAAGGACAACAACGGAGTATTTTTCCAACTGCATGTACCATCAAGGGAGAAGTGTGCAAACTGATAATTGATGGCGGCAGTGCTAGCAACAGGATTAGCAAGGATGTGGTGGAGTCTCTTTCTTTGCCAGTTTGGGAGCACCCAAAACCATACTATATGAAGTGGATCAATGATGTGGGCAAAGTGAAGGTTACTCACAGGGTGAAGATGCCTTTTTCTGTTGATGGCTATGTTGACAAAGTGGAATGCGACGTCATGCCACTGCATGTCTGTCATCTTATTTTGGGACGTCCGTGGCAGCATGACGTTAATGCTCTTTATCATGGACGAACAAACAAGTATACTTTTATGCATAAGGGTGAGTTTTGTACTATTCTTCCCAAGGATGCAAAGAATATAAAGTGTACTGGTGAGGTATTCAAAAGAAAATCTACAAGGTATAGGTTAAAACCGAGGACGGTTTCCCTTCAAGGGAGGGAGGATGATGCGACCGTATCTGCTACATTGGCAACGGACATTTTGAAGGTAGGCCAAGCACAGAAGAAGATATATGTCGTACCAACTAGGCGTCAGACGAAAGGTATATATGCAATTATTCAAGACGACACCTGTGCGACCGACGAAGTTCAGATCCTACCAGCGAAGGAAGTGAAGCCGATGTTCAGGACTCCATGCAAATTTTTGACAGTGGGCAAAATTCAACTGAGGTTAAATTAAACTCAGGTTCAACGTATTGCGTTCAGTAGTACATGCGTGTACTAGCTACACGTCTAGCCAAGTATTTAAATTAGTACTAGTAGTTTGTTTTGGCATCTTGTGATCAGCTTGCCGGACATTTAAATTAGTTAAGTTGTGATTAGTTAGGTGGACACTAGGCGTCATCCGGCTGATCCACCCGTGGGATCAGCCGGGTCGCCAGCCACTCGATGGCCCGACCAGCCCATATATATAAGCCGTTCGATCCATCCCAGTCAACCTTGTTCAATTCATTTTTTTTCGTGGGTGCTTGCCACAAGCACTGCTCCGCACGCGACTGGTTTAAACTAGTGCCATGCGCATCAACTCCACAGAACCTAGCACACAGAGATGACACGGCGAGGTGCTTCTACTTCAGGTAAGTACCAAAGTCACCTATGCTGTTCTAGTGTCAGTTAAGTAGCAAGTCATTGTCATCCATTGCCTCAATATCAATAAATAAAAAATAACAAGCCATCCATGCTCATGCAACGAGACGAGCTGCTTCAAAAACCAGTGGCGGAGTGGCTGCTGCGTATGAGGGTAGACGCGGTGCAAGCCGAGACGACGATGTCGCGAGGGGTGGTCCGGCTGTTGTGGGCTTAGTGTGAGGGCGCGAACGGTGCTGCGATGCTGGAGGGCGATCTCTACGATAGCAGCATGACTGCTTCGACGGCGGTGGCAATGCTATGAGGCATGCTGCAACGAAAGCCCGACTGCTTCAACGATGTTGTGACGACATGCTTCGATAGCCATGGTGATGGCACGCCGGCGTGCTTTGGCGACCATGGCGATGTTACGACGGCAGCTCAACCACTTCAACGATGTTGCGATGACATGCTTCGACAGCCATGGTGATGGCACGATGGCGTGCTTCGGCGACCGCGGTGATGTTGCGATGACATGCTTTGATGGCCATGGCGATGGAACGATGGCATGCTTCGGCGACCGCGGCGATGTTGTGACAGCAGCCCGACCGCTTCAACGATGTTGCCACGGCATTGCTTCGATGGCCATGGCGATGGCACGACGGCGTGCTTCGGCGACCGTGGCGATGTTGTGACGGCAGCCCATCTGCTTCGACGATGTTGTGACGACATGCTTTCACGACCGTAGTGTGCTTTGACGGGGTGCGGCGATGCTACGGCGACAAGGTGTCTGCTTCAATGATGTTGCGACGGTCTCGGCGGATGCTTCAATAGTCACGGCGATGCCACAACGGCAACCCGATTGCTTCATGTTGCGACGTTGTGCTTCGATAACCGCGATAATGTTGCGATGAACCACGATGAGACGGCGTGCTTCGAATGATCATGGCGATGCTCCAATGAAGGCCCGATTGCTTTGATGATGATGCGACGGCGTGCTTCCTGGCCGTGGCCGTGGCAGTGTTGTGACATATGACATGACAATTTCAACGATGCGACGATGGTAGACTGGCTGCACCGATGATGCTACGATGGTATATATGCTTCGACAGTTCGACGGACACGGTGGCAGCGGAGGCGTCAAAGGACGCTGCTCATGACTCCATGAGCTTGCTAGTACTAAATCCAACAAACACCCACAATCGACGTCAAGAATATGATTGTTACGGAATCCTCATTTGGTATTGCTAGGTGCTTGCTCTTGAGATTATTTGTAGCATCAAGTACATGTGTAGGTACATGGCTAAGTACTACGTGTGAATTGGAAGTAAAAAGAAACAGGTAAACAGTCACGAGGACTACTTCAGCTTCCGGTGCAATGATACGTAAGCTAACTTCACGTGGGGATAGAGACACGCTCCGCGCCCCACGATCGCGCGTGATCGCACGGCACCAGAAGCGGCTGAAGAGGCGAGAAATCAACCGACTGATTTCAAGCGTTTTCCGATTAGTTAAGATAAGAGAGAGAGAGAGTCCGTGTAGATTTTCTTGTTTGAGTCGGTTTGGGTGGGGACGTGCGATGCCTATATAAGAGGCTGGCTTCGGCCGTGTAGGGGAGTTTTTTGGAGTTTTTTTGGTTGTCGAACAAAGGCTGGCAAGCCGGGGTATCTCCTCGTAGCGAGCTAATTCGTGTGTTCTGTCAAGGAGCTTAAATTATTGCTTTGTGTTTTTGGCGAGGCATTAGAGACGCCGTCTCTAGTTTGCTGCTGATCCGTGGAGGATCGTCCACGTACTTCCTCTTTTGGGTGTGCGTGTTGTTTCTGTGGTAATTGCATCTACAAGATCGCGAGCGCCACATCGTTTTGGTGATATCATACCGTGAAAGATTGGGAAAGCATTCGCGCCATTGAGTTTCTGTCGACGTTCGCATCACGTGTGTACCTTCAAGAATGACGCCCCCAAGGAAGGAACGACACCAGAGCGCCGCTGTTGAGGATATAGACCTTAGAGTCACCCGCCAGAAGGGGCCGGGTTACTCATAATGGTCATCGCCAGAAGCCCGGCGCCAAGCTTGAAGACGGTGGGGCCAGAGATGGGCTTAAGACCCGGATATGGCTTAAAGCCCGTAGTTACAATCATTATCATGATAGAACTTGTAGTGCAAGGTAAGAATAGCTGAGAGTCCGAGCCGGACACTCTTATGAGCCGGCCGGGACTCTGAGAGCTGCTGGGCGTCAGCCTCCCTATATAAAGGGACGACCCGGCAGCGGTTTAGGGACAAGAAAGATTTCATCGAGAGCCAGGCATAGCAGTTAAGCTCTCTGGTGATCGAAACCCTAATCAATACCACCTCAAACTGGACGTAGGCTTTTACCTTCACAGTAAGGGGCCGAACCAGTATAAACCCTCGTGTTCCTTGTCCCACTTAACCCCTTCAAGCTTCCTAGCTGCGATGGCTCCACGACTAAGTCCTAGCTCGAGGACATCTGCCGTGACAATTCCACGACAGATGGCGCCCACCGTGGGGCCAGCGCACGGTGGATTTGAGTTCTTAAGGGCAGCTTTGAAGGGCTCAAGGGATACGCTGTGGGCCGGATGACCAAGAGTCGTCGCGGCAAGCTCTACATCGACGATGCAAACTGGGGCCCCGACGCCGGCTCAATTGAGTACGGGTACCGGGTCCCCTTCGGCGGAATTCATGTTTTCATTGGCAAGATTGGTGAGCCGGGCCCTGAGTCGGATCTCTGCGCCGATCTCATCGAGACGGCTCAGCGTGCACGACCTGCCCGGGCCCGGCCTGCCTTAAGGCATGCTTTTGTGGGATGTATCCATGGAGGGCCCTCTGATCGATCTGGATCTGGTGATGAGACGGCCGCCGGCTCTGACGGCGAGTCGTCCACCGATGAGTCAAACTCGTTGTATCAACTTCAAGATGGCAGGCTCATGGGTTGTTCCGATGGTGACAGTATTCCGGACCCGTTTGAGCCGCCAAGTCAGGTTGGGGTCTTTATGGCCGGTGCACAGCCTGTTCAGAACCCTGCTGCTGGAGCGGGAAACCCGGTGCCCTCGCCGGCTCAGGTGCTAATGGATCTCACGGACAAGATGACAGCCCTGTTAACCGCCGCGGTTGACCCGGCGGATCAAGCTCAGCATGATGCGGAGGTGGCATAGTTAAAGTTGGATCTAGTGAAAGCTAAGGAAGATCTGGCAGCGGAAGGAATCAGGATGGCTGCGGAGAGGGCGGCTCTCGATGCCCAAACTCAGTTGATCCAGACGCAGTCCTTCCGGCTCACGATGGATCAAAACGCGTCCAATGAGGTCATGAGAAGGAGGCATCAAAAGGCCCAATCTCGACTTCCTCCGGTTTACGATCCACGCAACCTCTTAAACACGCCGGGTGCAGGGTCTAGTAACCCGCCAGGGGTCATAGTGCCCGGGTCTGGGGCCCCTATTCAGCCACAAGTGATGGGGCCTCCCCAAGTGCCCCCTGCCCCGCCTCAGTACGTGCCAATACCACCGGGTCATTATAATAACCCGCTGGAGAACATGGTCGCCGCGGCAGCACGGCTGGCGGCTCTCCCAGTTGACGGCGACTCTCCGACGGCTATTGAAACCCGCCGGGTCAGGGAACTCCTTCAGACAGCACTGGCACAGCAAGAGGCGTACTCCTACAGCCGGGACAGGATCCACTCGACCCCTCGTCCAGGCCGGAGCCCGAGTTATAGCAGACACATGGTCTCAGCGACCGACTCAAGTAATGTCCAACGCCATGACCCGCCCCCTGGCCATGGCCCGGCTCATAACGGAGCCTTTCACGCAGCAGACCAAGACAGAGCACGACAAGAGGCGGAGCAGGTGCCTCAGTTGACGGCTTACCAAACTCCCCCGGCTTATCCGACGACTTTCGTCGACGTGGGTATCCCTACCAGGACTGGGGGTGTCCCTTGCTTAGTGCCAGCTATCCGCAATGAACGTCTACCCAAGGACTTCAAAGGCCCTAGGAAGGTGCCCAATTACACGGCTGACTTACAACCCGCAGCCTGGATCGGGAGTTACGAGATGGCCATGGAACTACTGGAAGTCAGTGAGGCGGCAATGGCCAAGTACTTCACCATGATGTTGGATGGGACTGCCTGCACTTGGTTGAAAGGGCTACCACCAAATTCCATCGGGTCTTGGGCTGAGCTGAAAGCCCGGTTCATCCAAAACTTCAAGGATACCTGTAGGCAGTCTATATCAATTGTGAATTTGACTAACTGTAAGCAGCAGGAGGGTGAATCCACGACGCATTGGGTTCGCCGGGTCAAGGAGATCATACATTCATCAGATAAGATGGATGCCGGCTCTGCAGTCTTAATGTTGGAACATAATTTTCGTTTCGTGCCCCTGAAGATGAAACTCGGGCGGCTTAAGCGCGGCTGCAATGATATGGGTACACTAATGGCGGCTCTTGTCAAGTACGCCGATTCTGATGGTACCAAGGATCCCCCTTCAGATGATGAAAGGGCAGGGAAGGGAAAGAAGAATGGCAATGGCAAGGGTCCTCAGCATAACCCGGGAACCCAAGGAGGAGGCAAGCGCAAGGCCGATGGCAGCCTAGAGTTTGTAGCCAACGCCAGCTCACAAGGTAATAACCAGCGACGCAAGGGGAGGCCCCCTCCCCGAGCCAGCGGGTCAGGCCCGACGCTGGAGCAGCTGTTGAATGAGCCTTGTCCAAGGCATGGCTCTAGAGAGAAGCCAGCTACCCATCTATGGAAGAATTGTGCAATCATGAAGGCCTTTAAAAATTACAACGGCCCGGGCGGTGGCTCAGGCACCGGCGGCTTTCATGGCCCGGGCGGCGGCTCAAATTCTAATCCTCAGAACGGTCAAGGGGGCTTTAACCAGCAGTCTGGCCAGGGTCATCAACAGCAGCAGGGGGGTTATCAGACCAATCCAAAGCAGCTTAGCGGTGGACAATATCATGTGTTTACCACCAGTCTGTGCAAGCGAGATCAGAAGCTTCATAAGAGGGCTGTGAATGCTGTTGAGCCGGCGGTTCCACGCTACTTGCGGTGGTCTGAGCAGCCTATAGTGTGGAGTAGGGAGGATCACCCTCCCCGAGTGGATAATCCGGGTCACTTGGCCCTGGTAGTGGCTCCTCAGGTGTGAGGATATAAGTTCAATAAGGTGCTCATGGATGGCGGCAGCAGCATTAACATCCTCTATTATGAGACATTTCGTCGTATGGGGTTGATTGATAAGAATCTCAGCCAATCAAACACTATTTTCCATGGTGTGGTACCTGGTAAGTCGGCTTACCCAGTCGGCAAGATCGAGTTGGAAGTGGCCTTTGGAGACGAGAACAACTACATGGTGGAAAAATTGACCTTTGAGGTGGTTAAGATAAGAAGTCCGTATCATGCCATATTTGGGCGGCCGGCTTACGCCAAGTTCATGGCACGGCCGTGTTATGTGTACTTACAGCTCAAGATGCCGGGTCACAATGGGACCATTACGGTTCACGGCAGCTGGAAAGTGGCTCTGGAGTGTGAGGAAGGCGATGCAGCTTATGCAGAATCTGTTTGTGCAACAGAGGAGTTGAAGTTTTACAAAGACAATGTTGACCCAACAGATATGACCTCTCTGAAAAAGCCGACTACGGAAAATGAGCCGGCGATGAAATTTAAGTCGGCTGATGAAACTAAGCTTGTTGATTTTGTTCCAGGAGATTCATCTCAGCAGTTTAGCATCAGTGCCAATCTGGATCCAAAATAGGAAAGCGCGCTCATCGAGTTCATCCGTGAGAATAGGGACATCTTCGCATGGAAACCTTCTGACATGCCAGGTGTACCTAGAGAACTCGCTGAGCACACTCTCAATGTTGATCCGAAATTTAAGCCGGTCAGGCAGTTCCTTCGGCGGTTTAATGAAGAGAGGCGGAAAGCTATTGGTGAAGAGGTGGCCCGGCTCTTGGCGGCCGGGTTCATTGTTGAAGTTTTTCACCCAGAATGGTTAGCTAACCCGGTGCTCGTACTCAAGAAGAACGACACTTGGCGGATGTGTGTGGACTATACGGACTTAAACAAGGCGTGTCCGGCTGATCCTTTTGCCCTTCCCCGTATTGATCAAATTATTGATGCTACGGCAGGTTGTGTGCGCTTAAGTTTCTTGGATGCTTATTCCGGATATCATCAGATTAAAATGGCAGTTAAGGACCAGGAGAAGACGGCATTCATCACTCCCTTTGGAGCCTTCTGCTATGTGTCTATGCCCTTTGGACTCAAGTGTGCACAGGCGACTTATCAACGTTGTGTGCAGAACTGTCTTCATAACCAGATTGGGCGCAATGTTCATGCTTATGTGGACGATATTGTGGTTAAATCTATAAAGGAGGAAACCCTGATAGATGATTTAAGGGAAACCTTTGATAATCTCCGGGTCTACAAGATAATGCTTAACCCGGCCAAGTGTGTTTTTGGTGTTCCTGCAGGCAAACTCTTGGGTTTTTTGGTTTCTGACAGAGGCATTGAAGCTAACCCGGAGAAGATCAAGGCCATCACCTCCCTGGCTAAGCCGGCGTGTATAAATGACGTTCAGCGCTTGGCGGGTCGCATCGCTGCTTTAAGCCGGTTTATAAGCCGTTTGGGTGAGAAGACCATGCCGTTATATCAGTTGATGAAGAAAACTGATAACTTTGTCTAGAATGATGCAGCTAATACTGCCTTTGAGGATTTGAAGAAGCAGCTGGCAGAGCCCCCAGTCCTTGCTGCTCCGGTTGATAAGGAGCCCTTATTATTATATGTGGCGGCGAACACACGAGCCGTCAGTGTGGCTATGGTGGTGGAGCGCAAGGAAGAGGGTAAGGAGCATCCGGTTCAGCGGCCGGTTTATTATGTCAGCGAAGTGCTCATTGAGTCCAAACAGCGGTATCCGCATTGGCAGAAGCTTGTTTATGGTGTGTTCATGGCGAGCCGGAAACTTAAGCATTATTTCCAGGGTCATCCCATCACTGTGGTCAGTTCTGCCCCTCTTGGTGATATCATTCAAAACAGGGAGGCCACAGGGAGAGTGGCTAAGTGGGCTATAGAGCTTGGACCTCATGGTCTGAAATACGTGCCACGCACTGCTGTTAAGTCTCAGGCCTTGGTGGATTTCATCAACGATTGGACAGAGTCACAAGTGCCCGAGCAAAAGCCGGATAACACATACTGGACTATACACTTTGATGGGTCCAGGCAGTTGGAGGGCTCGGGGGCTGGAGTCGTGTTGGCTTCCCCTAAAGGTGACAAGTTCCATTATGTGCTACAGTTGATGTTTCCTTGCACTAACAACGCGTCTGAGTACGAGGCCTTGCTCCATGGTCTTCGGATGGCTAAAGAGATGAGCTTGAGCCGGGTAAGGTGCTTCGGCGACTCAGACTTGGTGGCTCAACAAGTATCAGGAAAGTGGGATTCCAAGGACCCTCTCATGGCGGCTTATCGCCGCGAGGTTGATGCCATTGCTGGGCACTTTCAGGGTTACCAAGTGGAACACATCGATCGCAGGAAAAACGAGGCGGCTGATGCTTTAAGCCGGCTGGGTTCTCAGCGAAACTGGTGCCGCCTAATACTTTCCTGGATGTCCTGTATAACCCTTCTGTTAAGCTGCCTTCAGAGGAAGACTTGGCTGTCCCGGACCCGGAGGCACGGCTGGTGGCGGCTCTCCACATCATACCGGACTGGACAATGCCCTATTTGGCTTACATGACCCGGGGTGAGTTGCCTGAGGATGAAACTTTGGCTAGACAAATAACCCGGCGGGCTAAGTCAATGATTGTTATCAATGGCGAGTTGCATCACCGCAGTGTTACAGGAGCGTTTCAGCGTTGTGTCTCCCCTGAGGAAGGTCAAGAGATCTTGCGTGAGATTCATGAAGGGGATTGTGGCCATCACGCCGGCTCAAAGTCTCTTGTGGCCAAGGCTTTTCGCCATGGTTTTTATTGGCTGACGGCTCATGCTGATACGGAGGACTTGGTCAGTAAATGTGATGGTTGCCAGAGGTTCTCACGACGGGCTCATGTGCCGGCTCAGGAGCTGAGGATGATCCCAATTACTTGGCCCTTTGCGGTCTGGGGGCTTGATATGGTTGGGCCTTTTAAAAGGTCCAAGGATAAGAAGACTCACCTCTTGGTGGCAGTTGACAAATTTACCAAGTGGGTGGAAGCGGAGCCAGTTAGCAAGTGTGATGCAGCCACGACGGTTCAATTTATGAAAAAGGTGATTTTTCGCTTTGGCTTTCCGCACAGCATTATAACTGACAATGGCACCAATCTATCCAAAGGCGTCATGGAAGAGTTTTGTCAACGAGGGCACATCCGACTTGATGTTTCCTCAGTGGCTCATCCTCAATCCAATGGTCAAGCTGAGAGAGCTAATCAGGAGATTCTGAAGGGCATCAAGCCCCGGCTTTTGGTCCCTTTGCAACGGACGCCGGGTTGTTGGGTGGAGGAGTTGCCGTCCGTGTTATGGAGCATCAATACTACTCCTAACAGGTCTACGGGTTTTACGCCCTTCTTCATGGTTTATGGGGCAGAAGCAGTCCTCCCCAGTGATATCCGTCATGACTCACCTCGAGTGGCGACTTATGTTGAGACGGACAATGAACAGGCGCGCCAAGATGCTCTTGACTTGTTGGACGAACAGCGTGATGTGGCAGCAGCTCGCTCAGCGATTTACCAACAAGACCTGCGCCGTTATCATAGCCGCCAGGTTAAATCCCGGGTCTTCCAGGAAGGTGATCTCGTGCTCCGGCTCATCCAAGATCAAACAGATGCGCACAAGCTATCCCCGCCTTGGGAAGGGCCCTTTGTGGTCAGTAAGAATTTGCACAACGGGTCATATTACCTCATTGACATTCGGGAGCATAAAGATTCACGTAAGTCGGAGGGAGAGACTCGTCGGCCGTGGAACATAGCTCAGCTTCGGCCTTACTACACTTGAGCCACCGGCTCTCATAATGTACATATTTCTCTCAGCCATGTATATATCATGATAAGAAATAAAGCAGGACCTCTGTCCTTTTTTCTCCTCCAAATATGCACGTGTTGTTTTCATTGCAAGATTACATGATAACTTGAAGGAGGATCCGGCTTATGATCGTATTCGAATCTAGCCGTAAGCAATAAGGTCACTTGGGGGCTTCCTGTTCAAACATGGGTCGTATTCGAACCAAAGAGAACATAGCTGTCGAAACCCATTTGATTGGCAAAGTGCCGAGCTCATTGGGGAGTTTTCTTTGATCATATTTGAATCTTAGTTTAACCCCTTTGAGAACCGACGTGGATCGTATTCGAATCAGCGTCGTTAAACAATTCTTAAAATCACTTGGGGGCTTCCTGTTCAAACATGGGTCGTATTCGAACCAAAGAGAACATAGCTGTCGGTACCCTCTTGATTGGCATCGCCACACCCACTGGGGGCTATATGATCGTATTCGAATCCTAGCATAACCCCTTTGGGCCGGGTCTCTGGTCGTATTCGAACCGGAAGCCCCTAAGTTCTTCTGCTTTATAGCAAGTTTCTTTTGATTATTTCAAAGTGTGTACAAGCCGGGTCTCACTTTGCTGGCTTAACGTTGATTTACAGTGTTAAGACAGGTAAACCGGAATTAAGGTACCAACCTTATTGCCCGGGTTATCTAAACTGGAGGTATACTTGCAGGCCGCTAAAGAGTGTTATTACGGCTGTATTAAGGACATAATTGAGGACCAGTCTTTTTTGATTCATATTCCGGGTTATATGTCTAAAGAATATGATTCTCAGTGCGGTAAGCCGCCTAGAGACTTGTGATTTGTCCTTTTATGCAGGATAGTTAAAGGCAGCTATTTTAAATATTAAGGAAAATGAATGATCAATCATGACCCGGAGAAATATAAAGGAGACAACTTCAATGGACTTCGGCATTCAACGCGTGCACGATGGCACGACAGAGTTAAAGTGTTGGTCCTACTCTATTACAAGACTCATTGAGTCCAAAAGGGTGGAGCATTGTTTTATAAGCCGTCCGCAGAGTTAAGCCGCTTGCTGGGTTGAAGTCTCCGGCTCGTCCCTCTCTTCTCCTCCGGCTGTTCCCAAGACCTGGAAAGTTGATGACTTCCAGTCGATGCCGCTGAGAGCTTCGAATTGAGCTTCCTCGTCAATTAACCCGGCCGGGTCAATCTCCGGGGCGAAGGTGTGCTGACGAGCCGGCGGGATTAAGTTGAGGGCTTCATAGCGCGGAGTAGGGATCCTCTGATTTTCTGCATCGTAACCCGGCTGATACTTAGTCAGATCTGTATCATTGCCAATTAGAGTGGCCACCGAGCGTACGGCCTTCACGCAAGCTGCGAAGTCCTTCTGATCGAAGGCGGTGCCATCTTCCTTCAGACTTGGATAGCCGAGGGCGATGTCCGCCGGGTCTAACTCTGGAAGGAACGCCTTGGCCTGGCTCAGCGCGGCGATCGCTCCGGCTCTTGCAGAGGCCCGTCGCAGCTCTTGGATACGTTGAGGCAGAACGGCGAGCCGGCGAAGGACTTCCGCCAGGTGAGTCGGCACCTCGTTGGATAGGGACACCACAACCAAGGCACGCTGTGACCCAGTGTAGAGTTGCTCCACCAGGGTGTATACGGCCTTCAGCTTGGTCACCACACTCTGGTTCAGGTTGGCACTTCTGGGACCTGTTTAACAGAATAAGGTAAGCCGCCGACAAGGATGAGTTATGAGATATAAAATTTTTAAACTTGATGAAAGCCGGCGAAATGACTTACCGAAGATTGCGGCGACCATCTGGGACACTTGGCGCTTTAAACCGGAGAGTTCGGCGGTCTTCTTGGAGAGAGCCTTCTCCGCCTGTTCAGCCCGGTTCACCAGCGCGACCTTTTCTTCGGCCCAAGCCTTCCGTTCAGCGTCAAACTCCGTCTTCAGCTTTTCTTGCGCGGCGATGCTGGACACAAATTTGGCATTTGCCTTCCAGGTCTCCATCTCTTGCATCTTCAGCCGGTTCTTGAGATCAGAGAGGTCAGCCTCAAACTTCTTGCCAGCAGCCTGCATAAATTTCCGGGTTATGGCATGAACAGTTACTATACAAATTTAAAGTCCCAAGCGTTTTCCAAGCAAAGACACTTGGCACTTGGGGGCTAATGCATATCGAACGTTCCTATCTACAAACTACCGGCTCATGGAAATAAGCCGGAACCTAAGTCTACAACATACTCAATCATAAGTCGTCGACTTGGGGGCTAGCATGGTAAAGGTAACTATGCAGTAAGTAAGAGGACAGAAGAATAATACCTCAGATTTCTGCTGGATCTGGTTCACCATGGCAATCTCTGCATCCCGGCTCTTGTGCACTTGGCTGACGAAGCCGGAGACGATCTCTCCAATGTTCAAATTGGAGTAGTCGGTGAGGTCCAGGTTAACCCGGCGGGACTCTAGCAGCTCCCCTTTGGCGGAGCACTTGGCCAGCGCGGTAGGTCTCCCCGGCTCAACAAACTCCGTCCGGGTGATTACCACGTCTGGGTCATCTGCTGGTGGAGCCGAGCTAGAGGCCTCCGGGTTAACAGAAGCTTCTGTTGCGGGCTTATTGGTTGGAGCAGCGGCCTCAGGAGCAGAGGCAGCTGGCGGTTCTGGAGCGGCTGCCTCTGGCTCAGGCAAGTCCGGCTCATCGACCGGCTTGGACTTCTTCGCCCTCTTGGTGAGCTTGGCCTGGGCACTGGAAAGACAGAAAGGTTAAGCACAATAGTGTAAGTAAAGACAAAGTACAACATGAGATGGTTATCATTACCCGGGCACGGTCTTGAAAGCCGGCAGGCTTGACTGCATAGAGTCGCCAGAAGAGGGGGAAGTTTCCTGATAATTTGAGTCAGAAGAGTTGAGCGGTTGACGTATAACACCTGCCAAAGGATGAAAAGGGTACAATTTTGAGATCACCTCGGTCCGGCGTTTCCTTGATGCGTCAGGTAACCCGGAGGAGAGGTCAGTGTTTTTGTCGGTCCGGGTGTGCCGCCGGCTCTCATGAACCTGTCGCTTCAAAATAAATTGAGGGTCTTGATAAGGTAAAGGATGTGAAAAGCTTACTTTCCGGGTTACCCTTCGGATTTTCAGCCTTGGTAAGGGCTCCGAGTCGGAGGAAAGTATTGTTACCTCTTCAACCACCGGGTTACTTGCTCCGGTGTCGTCCTATTGATGAACAACTATTGGTAAGGCGGACAGAAATAAACAACAGATACAACAAGGACTTACAGGCTCAGGGGTTACCTCTGACTCGGAGCTGTCGCTTAATTGCATCAGCTCTGAAGCAGTTGGCCTACTTCCCTTCTTACGGGGAGCGGCTTTCTTGGCGGCTTTCTTCGCCTTTCTGGCCTTCTTGGCCGCCTCATGGTCATATTTGACCCGCCAGAACTTGTCATCAGCCTGAAAAATACCATGATGATTTCTTAAAATGATTCAGATGAAAGTTATATACAGAAGAAGATAAAATGTTCAGATCAGCGGCTTACCGCTGGGGCTGGGTTGGTCTTGCATAAGGGGGCTAACCCAGTCCTCCCGCAGTCTGCCAGGCTCTCGTTCAAAAGAGCCTTGGTCATATCCTCTGCAACATCTTCAGGAAGATCGTTGCGGCTGTGTCTCTGAGGGTCATCCTTTCGGCCTGTGTACTCGCACATTAAGCCGGGGCGGCGGCTCAATGGGATCACCCGCCAGGAGATCCAGACCTGGACCAGATCGATTCCGTTGAGACCATTGCCCAGGAGGGCCTTGATCTTGTTGATGGTGGGAAGCAAAGGTTGGCGCTCCGCTTGAGTCAGCTTGTCTGACAGTGGGTGAGTCGGCTCCAGACGCGAGGGGCGAAAGCCGGGCAACGGACTCTCATCAGCCGGCGACGTGTCTTGGCAGTAAAACCACGTCAGATTCCAGACTTTGGGGTGGCTCGGCGGCTCTGCGTAAGGGAAAAGGCAGTCCCTCCACCGCTGAATGGAGATGCCGCCTAGCTCCAAACTTGGCCCGTTGGCGCACTCGTTCTGGCGGTTTAAATAGAAAATCTCTCTGAAGAGCAGCAGACTGGGCTCTTCTCCAAGGTAAACCTCGCAGAACACTTGGAAATTGCAGATGTTGGACACTGAGTTGGGTCCAATATCTTGTGGCCGCAGGTCAAAGAAGTTCAGCACGTCTCTAAAAAACTTTGAGCCGGGCGGTGCGAAGCCCCGGCTCATGTGATCCGCAAAAATGACCACCTCCCCGTCCCTTGGCTGTGGTCTCTCCTCTGATGGGTCGGGGGCACGGTAGGACATGACGTCCTTCTTAGGCAGGTAGCCTGACTTGACAAAATCTGCTAATGTTTCGTTGGTGACATTGGACCTCATCCAATTGCAAGTGATGGAGGCTTTAGGAGCTTTGGGAGGCATGGTGAAAGTCGGCAGCCTATGATAAAAGGAAACGTCCGGTTTAAGTATAAGCCGGAGGAAAGTTATAGTTCGATGTTAAAGTGGCGGCTTACGGAGGGGACTAATGACATATATCTAAGTGCACCAGGTTATTTAAGCCGCCCAAGGTATTGAGAGTAATTCGATTATCTACGGTCTTATCACAGATGAGCCGGAAAATTCTATGGTGCGTGGTCTCCTTTAAGTCGGAAGGTTCTACGGCGCGTGTTTTCTTTAAGCCGGAAATGTAAACCGCCATGACTCAATGAGGGCAGTTTTTTACTAAGTATGGTGAAAACATGTTTCACACATTGCGGTAAATATGTTGGATCAAAATGGTCGGGCAAAAGAAAAGTTTCTAGACCTAGAAACAGAAGCGAGGGAGTTCTTGAGCTCGAACAAGGCTCTTATGCAGTAAAAAGAGGGCTACTTGTATGTGAAATGGGTGCTAAACGGTTATCGCAGTGGTTCTATACAAGGCTAAGATCAAAAACGGGCAGTGAAAATGAAAACTACCGGAGCTCGTGGGCGACGGCGAAGAACACGGACGAACAGGACGAACCCTACTGCAGATCTGTTCTACAGGGCAGAAGAAACTTACAAGAGGCTGGTGAGTCGCGGAGGTCGTCGCGTTTCTCTGGTCAAATCAGGGTGATGCAGCGGCCTGAGTTGGTGACGACGAGAAGACCCGCGGCGGCGGCAGCAGCAGAGCTCGAGCAGGGGAGCAGTGGCGCGAGGAAGAAGACGAAGAAGAGAGAAGTGGCTGAAGGCCCGTTGGGCCGGGCTATTTATAAGGGCGAGCTCATAAGTGGGCGCGAGAAACGAGGAGACCACGACGTGGTTATCTCCCCATGAAACGCCTCGATTTTCGGGATGGCAGTAAAGATAAGATCCGTTGCGGATCTGGTGGAGTAAAAACGGGCTTAATGGAAGATGACGTCACGGCGGATTACCCGGAGTCCAGAGGATGACGTCACGCCGGGTTATGGCCTTCACATAATTGTAAGCCGGAGATTTTCTGTCGAAAAGATTGAAGATTGACATGAGCCGGCTCAAATCAATCTGGGGCCTAATGTTGAGGATATAGACCTTAGAGTCACCCGCCAGAAGGGGCCGGGTTACTCATAATGGTCATCGCCAGAAGCCCGGCGCCAAGCTTGAAGACGGTGGGCCAGAGATGGGCTTAAGTCCCGGATATGGCTTAAAGCCCGTAGTTACAATCATTATCATGGTAGAACTTGTAGTGCAAGGTAAGAATAGCTGAGAGTCCGAGCCGGACACTCTTATGAGCCGGCCGGGACTCTGAGAGCTGCTGGGCGTCAGCCTCCCTATATAAAGGGACGACCCGGCAGCGGTTTAGGGACAAGAAAGATTTCATCGAGAGCCAAGCATAGCAGTTAAGCTCCCTGGTGATCGAAACCCTAATCAATACCACCTCAAACTAGACGTAGGCTTTTACCTTCACAGTAAGGGGCCGAACCAGTATAAACCCTCGTGTTCCTTGTCCCACTTAACCCCTTCAAGCTTCCTAGCTGCGATGGCTCCACGACTAAGTCCTAGCTCGAGGACATCTGTCGTGACAATTCCACGACAGCCGCTGTCATCCGATCATCCGATCTAGGGTTTCCCCCGGAGGTAGCAGAGAGTGGCCTTAAATTTCTCCACGGCGATGCCTAGAAGGGAATGGCGTGGATAGCGCCGCCACCGCCGGCCTTAGCAGATGCCGAAGGCAAGTTTCACCCAGATCAGTTCGAAGGGATCCAACTCTCGTGCACGGGCCGCCGTCACCACCAGCACCACCAGGCAGAACCCTGGAGTACCAGCAGATTAGCGAGCCGCCGGCACCACTACATCTAGATCGCCGGCCACGCCGGGCCGCCGCCATCCCCGCGGCGTCCGGGTCAGAGACGGGGCCGCCGACCACGCACAGGGACCACCGCCGCCTGCACACGCCGGAGCGCCGCCGAGAGCCCAGCGCCCGCCACCGCTTGCCGAGGGCCGCCGCCGCGCACCCCGAGTGGACTCCCACGCACACCAGGGGAAACCACAAGCGTGAGCCCTGCCGTCGCCCCCAAGCCCGCGCCGGCGCGCCCCGCCTCCAGCACGCCGCCAACAACTACCGCGATCCGCCCGCGCCAGATCCAGCGAGTCGCCAGATCCAGTACTGATTTAAGTGTCAACACAGTGTTCTCCCTGCACGCCTTAACCTTTGTATCTGCTGTATCGGAGTGTATTTTTGCGTGCAGTATTCATACACGCAGCGTACGTTTTGCTGCACGTTTCATTGCATATATTTTGTGCGTAACAGTGCGCCCCTATCAGATTATACGAGTATATCTTGAGCTCTTGTAACTTCTGCCCCCCCCCCCCGTTTAGCTTATACTCTGGGCATGTATGACATCGAACGTTTCAGATTTCAAAAATTACTGATCATGGTGAGCGTGTGCCCTCCATGCGGCATTGTCTTTTCGAAGAAAGGTTGGCTTGGTGGCGCATGGTTCTGTCCACACCAGGTTAAAACCCTAGGTCTGACCTTTGATGGTTGCATCAAGCAATGACGACATTTACACCTTGTATCCTTGCTGAAGACATTGCTTTGAAGTATGCCCATCCATGCCTTTTGTGATGAAAACCCAATATCTGACTCTCACTGGTTGGATCCACCGATGGTTGACCGACGTCGGCTCTCTTTATTTTTCCTTCTTATTCTCTTTAATCTTTTTGGATGCGTGCATATTTGATGTCTCGATTTGGTGTTGATATTTTGTCAGCACAGAGGCCAGACGCAATTGGTATCATCTTGGTATTTATATTTTACTCTTTGTTGAAAAACTTGTTTTGTTCGGAAGTTTGAAAACCATACGCATAGATGTATCTAAAAATATGAAACTTTGACCACTAATTTCTTTATACAACTATAAGAACCAGGAAAACAATAAGATTCTCAAATATATTTTTAGATAGATCTATGCGTATGGTTTTCAAACTTCAACGTATAGAAGATCACTTGATTGTGATACGAAGGGAGTACATGATTTGCATAGGCCGTTAAAAAAGCAATTGCACGCGGGTGGATGGACCGTGTAGCAAATGACACGTCGTCCGTCGCTACTGTTGTTCCTCTCTTGTCCCATACTAATTAGCCACACCCTACGTAGTATCTTGTGATTGAAGGGATGGGATGGTACGTGCTCCCCATCTGGAAATACTTGTCATCAAAATAAATAAGAGGGCATGTATCTAAATGTATTTTAGTTCTAGATACATTCATTTTTATCCATTATGATGACAAGTATTCTCGAACAGAGGGAGAAGCAGATATCATGATGTTTTTGTCTTTGCACGTCGATTGAGCCGTAATACTGATCTAAGTGTCAACACAGTGTTCTCCCTGCATGCCTTAACCTTTGTATCTGCTGTATAGGAGTGTATTTTTGCGTGCAGTATTCATACACGTAGCGTACTTGTTGCTGCACTTTTCATAAGAATATTTTTGCATATATTTTGTGCGTAACAGTGCAGTCCTATCTAATTAGCACCCTTCACTGTGGCATGTATAGGAGTATCTTGGGACAATGAATAATATACTGTCCTCATTGGTGTACAGTACGGCAGAGAGTCTCTCTCTGAAAAAAACCCAAAAAGGGTACAGTTGAGATCTTTCGCCGTATCGCGCAATAGGAAAATGTCCCCATCTTTTTGTCCCACGCGCCCCAAGCTGAACTCTTCGACATAGCATCCGATATATGGCATGTCCCATCTCATTTTTTTTCTCAAAAAGAACAAATATCCCATCCCATTTGTATGTGTTTGCACGTAGTATGTTTGCACGTAGTATCTATGATCATCCATGATCCATCCATGATCCATTTGTATGTGTTACTCGCCACCACAGTGTGGAGTACGTCGACCACACGGGCAGGCCTGCAGTACCCGGGTGTACTGAGGTATACGTGGACCTGTTGCCATGCCAAACGAACACTGGCCGGAGGGACCGGTACCCGACGGCAGATGCACTGCACGGAAATCTCGGATCGTAGGGCGACGCCGACGTCTCATGTTCCCAGACCGCGAGTGACTCGGACCGCAGAGAGGAGCGATACTGCTAACAACTCAAAGGTGTGCAGAGAGACCCGTACGTGCGGCAGCTAGCCAGCGCCCGTCAGGCTAACAATGTCAATGGCGCAACTGATGAACACTGCTAGCTAGTGTGATCCATCCATCCACGACCTGCCGCCCTTTCGTCGACAGTGCCGCCCCATGCGCCCACACGAGCCGCATGCACCGGTGCCGCTGCGCGTCCACGGACTCCACGTACCGATCGGTCGATTTTTCTTCCCGAGAGACGACGGACCACTTGCGCGGCGCCGGCGGGAGCTTTCGGCCGTCGCGGTCGGCACGGATGCGACGGATCCAGTTGGATACAGGGGGGCGCTGGATCCTGATGGATCTATGTATCTTAGCAGCAACAGCAAGGTACTGCACTCGGATGAGTACGTACGTGTGGAGCCAGACGGGAGTAACTATTGACGGGACGAGACATTCATCCACCGGCGGCGTTGCTTTCCCATGGCCTGCACGGCTGCACCGCCACCGCGCAGGATCATGTCGTCGTCCTCGATGGCTCGAGCAGCTGTTTGCCCTTTTCGCGAGACGGCGATCTCCGCGCAGGATCTACGTCAAGTATAGTGGTACTGGTGTGGTATGGTACGACGGTATCCTTCCATCCTTCCGCCCCTGGTTTGTGGTGGTTTGTGGTTTGTGGTGGTTTGTGGTTTGTGGTTGTGTACAAGTACAATCTCCTTGGACCCTCCATCGATTGTGGCGACGCTTCTCTGGGTCTTATTATGATGGATTTTGACATGAAATGAAGTTGTCTAGACCATCGTCTCTCCTGGTCTCCGATGCTTGTTTCCTGGGAAGAATCATGTGATTCCGCGCTTGTTCGTCAAGTCCCAGGTCAGGTGAGCCAAAGCCGAACGATGCGCTCGTGTTTAGTCATTTCTTGCGTCCGTCCCTTCGGTCTTTATATGGACGAACGGGAATTAATGCCCGTGTCGGCCGTGCTCGCGTCGCCCCAACAACCGACTGGGATCATCCACCAGTACAACTGTGGAGCTAAAAAAAGTTATTTTCAACGAAAAACGTCCTTAATACAACTCCAGGTCTATTATTTTCGATCACGATGCAGAGGCCGGGGGTCATCCTTCTTTTCTAAAAAAAAGAAAAATTCGATCACGATGGCAATGAGCTGACGTTACTAATTGGGACATTGGTCTGGCCAAAATTTCAAGGTTAATGATCTTTTGAGTTAGCTTAACAAGAAAATTGTGTCAGCGGAGCCGGTCACCGTCGGCCCAATGGGACAAGCCGGTCGACCCAAAATTAGTAGATTATATGAAGTTTGCACCTGTGTTTGCAAGGTGGTTATCCTAGTGTGCTTATATGAGGTTTTCATAATATTGACCCAAGGCTGCTTTTGTTTCGGAGTTGCATATCTTTTTGAGAAAGTATGCTTGCATTCAAATCACGAAATAATACAAAGACAAACCACCCTAACACACGCACAAAGAACCAGAAAAACTGAAAGCGCCCTAAAACAACCAGTAAAGAATGAGATCTCCGGAGCTCAGTGTCATCATTCCTAAACCTTGCGAGAAGATGCTTGCAATACAAAAATCTGCAAACAGACCCAAGCAGGTGATCATCTTCAACCATGGCAAAATCACCGCCGCGTTGCTCCCCCTTCCTTTACACGGCACCGAAATGACAAGGACACAGATGTGCATCCAGCACGCCTGCACCAGCCTTTGCCATATGTGGCCTTGAGTATTGCTATATGTGTCCCTTCCAGATGGAAGAGAACTAAGATCCGGTTCTGGCGCCGCGGCCGGGCCAATCGTCCTGGCAAAGCAGGACATCCCTCCAGCAGCAGCACAAAGTAAGAGGAGGAACAACAGCGAAATCGTACCGATGAGGAGGAAGAAGAATCTCCATTTGCACACAACCACCTCCCATCCGAGGACCCAACCAGCCAGTGCCGGTCGACCTCTAGACACCCATAACCCGCGACCTCGACGAGATCCGGGGACCCTCCACCCCGCTGGCCCCTAGACGAAGACAAGAGCTTCACCTGACCGTGAACGGAGCCCGGGGAAACTTATTCAGATGCAACGCCGCCGCAACAGTCTCGGCAGCATCTCCCTCAACCCTAACCCTACTGCGAACCCACCCCATGCACAGATCCAAGGTTCCCTCTCCCTCCCGCCGCTGGAGCGGCCGGCGGATAGTGAGGGAACCTGCGGCACCGCCGGCGGCACGCAAAGGGCAGCCCTGCTCACGTCCTTTCCGCCTGTGCAGGCGATCCCCTCTTTTCGGGACGAGCGGTTCTTTACTATAGTTGCATATCTTATGATGTAAACGATTCATGGTACAATTGAAATGGACTTGCATATCCTTTTTTCTTCCAATAAAATAAATTCTAAATATATTCACTTGCTAACAATCTTTATTGCTAAGTGATTAGGACATTGGTCTGGCCAATAATTTCAAGGTTAATGATCTTTCGGGTTAGCTTAACAAGAAAATTGTGTCATCGGAGCCGGTCACCGTCGACCCAACTGGACAAGCGGGTCAACCCAAAATTAGTAGATTATATGAAGTTTGCACATGTGTTTGAAAGGCGATTATCCAAGTGTGCTTATATGAAGCTCTCATAATATTGACCCAAGACTGCTTTTGTTTCGGAGTTGCATATCTTATGATGTAAACGATTCATGGTACAACTGAAATGGACTTGCATATGTCCTTTTTTCTTTCAATAAAATAAATTCTAAATATCTTCACTTACTAAAAATCCCTATTTCTAAATGAAGCTAGTAGAAAAAAATAACGTTCTCATGTAAATGCTTGTTTTAGATAGCTCGCCAATCATGCTGAATGGTGTAAATGCTCCTTGTTCTTGTGCAATCTAATATTAAAATTGATTGGACCATGTTGCCCACTGGTACATGAGGCCACTTGGTATTGGACCACCAGGCCCGCTCTAAGTCCGTGAACAAAACAGAGGGGTTGGCAGGGACGAGGACCGCGTCGAAGAGGGCCGGTCCATTCCCATCCTAAATTTTTGAGTTGTGCAAACGAAACCACCAATGGCATCTCAACATTTTGCTTGTTTTATAAAACCTTTAAGGCTCATTTGATTCAAGGAAATTTCTTAGGATTTTGAAGGATTTAGATCATTTGGAAAAAAAAAATCTACGATTGCCGATTGATTTCCACGAGTGAAATCCTTAGTTTTTTTCTTCGCAATATTCATTTGCACTACATCTTTCATAAAGAAGATCTCCATCCACTCAACTCATTTGGTAGAATTCCTTTTGCTTTTTTATGTGCTATCAAACACTCTTTCATCCAGCTTCCCGCAGTTTGGCAATCCTGTAGGATAGAAGAGGGCATGCCACTTTATTCATGCATTCTCAGAATCATGTGAATAAAAGAGACCCTAAGTATCTTCCCAAACTTTAACTCATAAAATATGAAGAGTTAAAAAAAGTGTGGACCTAGGCCCTTTCTCAAAAATTACCCCCCATGATACGTCTCCAACGTATCTATAATTTATGAAGTATTCATGCTGTTATTTTATCATTCTTGGATGTTTTACAATCATTTTATAGCAACTTTATATCATTTTTTGGGACAAACCTATTGACCCAGTGCCCAGTGCCAGTTGCTGTTTTTTGCTTGTTTTTTACATCGCAGGAAATCAATATCAAACGGAGTCCAAACACCACGAAACTCCATGGAGATTTTTTTATGGACCAGAAGACTCCCGATGGGCCAAAGCAGCACCTGGGGGATGCCTCGAGGGGGGCACAACCCACCAGGGCGCGCCAGCCCCCTGGCGCGCCCAGGTGGGTTGTGCCCACCTCGGTGGCCTCCCGGACCCCTTCTTTGCACTATAAATTCCCAAATATTCGGAAAACCTTCGGGGTTAACCTAGATCAGAAGTTCCGCCGCCGCAGGCCTCTGTAGCCACCGAAAACCAATCTAGACCCCGTTTCGGCACCCTGCCGGAGGGGGGAATCATCCCGGCGGCCATCTTCGTCATCCCGGCGGCCACCAGGATGAGGAGGGAGTAGTCCACCCTCGGGGCTGAGGGTTTGTACAGTAGCTATGTGTTTAATCTCTCTCTGTCTCGTGTTCTTGAGATGCCACGATCTTGATGTATCGCGGGCTTTGTTAATATAGTCGGATCATATGGTGTTTTTCCCTGTCTATTTTGTTGTGATGAATTGAGTTTTTCCCTTTCAGATTTCGTTGTTATCAGATTGAATACTTTTATGGATTTGAGAACACTTGATATATGTCTTGCAATTGAATACTCGTGGTGACAATGGGGTATCATATTGATTCACTTGATACATGTTTTGGCACCCAACTCGCGGATTCCCGAGGTGACATTGGGGTAATCTATGCATAGGGGTTGATGCACGTTCTTGTCTTTGTTTCTCCGGTAGAAATCTTGGGGCACTCTTTGAAGTTCTTTGTGGTGGATTGATGAATATGAATTTGCTTTGGTGTTATTTCAGTATGAACTCTAGGATAGATTGAACGGAAATAATAGCTTTATGTTATTTTATTACGAACTCTTGAATAGATCGAACGAAAAGAATAGCTTTGGGGTGGTTTCGTACCCTACAAATAATTTATTCTTATGTTCTCCGCTAGATAGGAACTTTGGAGTGATTCTTCATTGCACTATGAGGGATGGTTATATGATCCAGTTATATTAGCACTGTTGAGAGATTGCACTAGCGAAAGTACAGACCCTAGGCCTCATTTTCAAGGATTGCAATACCGTTTTTGTGTCCGTTTACTATTTGTTACCTTGCTGTTTTTATTTATCAGATTATAAAAATATATTTCTACCATCCATATTACACTTTTATCACCATCTATTCGGCGAACTAGTGCACCTATACAATTTTCCATTGTATTGGGTGTGTTGGGGACACAAGGGATTTCTTGTATTCGGCTGCAGGGTCGTTTGAGAGAGACCATCTTCATCCTACACCTCTCACAGATCAATAAACCTTAGGTCATCCACTTGAGGGAAAATTGCTACTGTCCTACAAAACTCTGCGCTTGGAGGCCCAACACGTGTCTACAAGAATAAAGTTGCGTAGTAGACATCACCCCACACCACAAAAAAACAAAAGGTGCCCAAACTAGTAAATTCAAATGCAACTATCCACTCAATTTAGACTAAACAATGCCACATTAATATACTTTAGTGCTTAATTATGTATAACAATGCCGCATTAACACCATTTTGTGCTTAATTATAACATTGCTACATTAAATATCGAGATACTTCAATTAAACTAACTACAACATAAGTAACACAGATAAAGAGCTAAAATGAGATAAAAACTTGCTAGTCCTCGTCGGAGGAGAGGTAGATCACCAACGCTTTGCAGAAGCCCGACGCCTCAGCGTTGTGGGTACCCTGCCATGGCAGTAGTGCATCACTGGAGTTATCGCGGCAAGCTTGGCGAAGAGCGCCCCTCCCCCGTTATTGCTCCTCAATGGCCAAAGCATAGAAGTTCTCAGCCACCTCGCTTTGATCGTCGATGGACCTCTCAAACGCGAGAGGTGCTCCCACATCGCTCGGTGTCGGTCCACTCCACCACGAGCCGCCCCTCCGCCGCTCGGTGCTCCTCCTCCTCAGCGAGTGCCGTCGTACTCTCTCCGCGCCTCCTCCCACCAGAAGATGCGGATTTCACCAACATCGCCGCCTCATTCATTTCCTATCGCTCCCGTGTTGTCGGGCTCCTGCTTCTCGTCTTCCCTCGTGCCAGCCTCCTCCCATGACTCCTCAATGACCGACGCGAGCTATGCCTCCTCGATCTCGTTGCTGCCATCAGACGACAAGGAGTCGACGACACGATGTCGTTTGCGGCCACACCCACCTCAGCCACGAGTAGATTGCGAGCCATGGATGAATCGAGTGGTGGTAATGAAGATTTAGGGCATCGACTGATACGTCTCCAACGTATCTATAATTTTTGATTGTTCCATGCTATTATATTATCCAACTTGGATGTTTTATATGCATTTATATGCTGTTTTATATGATTTTTAGGACTAACCTATTAACCTAGAGCCCAGTGCGAGTTTATGTTTTTTCCTTGTTTTTGAGTTTTACAGAAAAGGAATACCAAACGGAGTCCAATTGACGTGCCAATTTTTGATGATTTTTTATGGACCAAAAGAAGCCCCCGGAGTAAAAGAGTTGGGCCAGAAGAGTCCCGAGCCATCCACGAGGGTGGAGGGCGCGCCCTACCCCCTGGGAGCGCCCCCTGCCTCGTGGATGACTCGAAGACCCCCTTAACGTGGGACCGACGCCAAAAATTCCTATAAATACAGAAACCCCCAGAAAGAAACCTAGGTCGGGAGTTTCGCCGCTGCAAGCCTCTGTAGCCACCAAAAACCAATCGGGACCCTGTTCTGGCACCCTGCCGGAGGGGGGATCCTTCACCGGTGGCCATCTTCATCATCCCAATGCTCTCCATGACGAGGAGGGAGTAGTTCACCCTCGGGGCTGAGGGTATGTACCAGTAGCTATGTGTTTGATCTCTCTCTCTCGTGTTCTTGATATGGCACGATCTTGATGTACCACGAGCTTTGCTATTATAGTTGGATCTTATGATGTTTCTCCCCCTCTACTCTCTTGTAATGGATTGAGTTTTTCCTTCGAAGTTATCCTATCGGATTGAGTCTTTAAGGATTTGAGAACACTTGATGTATGTCTTGCGTGGGATATCGTGGTGACAATGGGGTATTCTATTGATTCACTTGATGTATGTTTTGGTGATCAACTTGCGGGTTCCGTGACCTTGGGAATTTATGCATAGGGGTTGTCACACGTTTTCGTCTTGACTCTCTGGTAGAAACTTTGGGGCACTCTTTGAAGTTCTTTGTGTTGGTTGAATAGATGAATCTGAGATTGTGTGATGCATATCGTATAATCATACTCACGGATACTTGAGGTGACATTGCAGTATCTAGGTGACATTAGGGTTTTGGTTGATATGTGTCTTAAGGTGTTATTTTACTACGAACTCTAGGGCTGTTTGTGACACTTATAGGAATAGCCCAATGGATTGATCGGAAATAATAACTTTGAGGTGGTTTCGTACCCTACAATAATCTCTTCGTTTGTTCTCCGCTATTAGTGACTTTGGAGTGACTCTTTGTTGCATGTTGAGGGATAGTTATATGATCCAATTATGTTATCCTTGTTGAGAGAACTTGCACTAGTGAAAGTATGAACCCTAGGCCTTGTTTCCTAGCATTGCAATACCATTTACGCTCACTTTTACCACTTGCTACCTTGCTGTTTTTATATTTTAAGATTACAAAAACCTATATCTACCATCCATATTGCACTTGTATCACCATCTCTTCGCCGAACTAGTGCACCTATACAATTTACCATTGTATTGGGTTTGTTCGGGACACAAGAGACTCTTTGTTATTTGGTTGCAGGGTTGCTTGAGAGAGACCATCTTCATCCTACGCCTCCCACGGATTGATAAACCTTAGGTCATCCACTTGAGGGAAATTTGCTACTGTCCTACAAACCTCTGCACTTGGAGGCCCAACAACGTCTACAAGAAGAAGGTTGTGTAGTAGACATCATCGACACACGGTGATTTTTGGGAAATGCATGGCAGATGGTTATGGTTAGTGTCCGAGGTTGGTGTTGATGGATTTATAGCGGCTGCAGGGTGAATCGGGCTGTGCATCGGCTGTCCATTTATTTGGAGTGAGTGAGGAAAGAGGAGGTTTAGGGAGAAATGGGTGGGCTGTTCAAATTTGCTCTCGAAGGGAAACTTTTGAGGATTTTTAAGGATTTATAGCTATGCATAGAGAAAAAGTTAGCTAGGGTATAAATCACTAAAAGAGAATATTTGGAGGAGTTCAAGAAGTTTGAGGGAAGGGTTACAGATGCTCTAACAATCATTTTGAACTTGGGTGGATGGTGGCACTTCTTCTTCAAGTCCGTCTTCAAGGTTCTAATCCTCCTAGTATTTTATCTGTTTGGATGAAGCTCCAGTGTAGATTCCTACCGTCTTCATAGCGCAGCGATGTTAGGATTTTTCATAATGCGTGCACGATTGCGAGATTTAGTGTCAGGTGCTTCACATCAATCAAGGGTGAAGGAAATATGCCCTATAGGCAATAATAAAGTTGTTATTTTATATTTCCTTATTCATGATAAAGGTTTATTATTCATGCTAGAATTGTATTGACCGGAAACTTAAATACATGTGTGGGTACATAAACAAATATTGTGTCCCTAGTGAGCCTCTACTAGACTAGCTCGTTGATCAAAGATGGTTAAGGTTTGCTAACCATAGACATGAGTTGTCATTTGATAACGGGATCACATCATTAGGAGAATGATGTGGTAGACAAGACCCATCCGTTAGCTTAGCATAACGATCGTTTAATTTGTTGCTATTGCTTTCTTCATGTCAAGTACTTATTCCTTCGACTATGAGATTATGCAACTCCCGGATACCGAAGGAATACCTTGTGTGCTATCAAACGTCACAACGTAATTGGGTGATCATAAAGATGCTCTACAGGTATCTCCGAAGGTGTTTGTTGAGTTGGCATAGATCGATATTAGGATTTGTCACTCCGAGTATCGGAGCGGTATCTCTGGGCCCTCTCGGTTATACACATCATAAGCTTGCAAGCAAATGACTAAGGAGTTAGTCACAAGGTGATGTATTACGGAACGAGTAAAGATACTTGCCGGTAACAAGATTGAACTAGGTATGAAGATAGCGACGATCGAATCTCGGGCAAGTAAGATATCAATGGACAAAGGGAATTAAGTATGTTCTCATAACGATTCGACCGATAAAGTTCTTCGTAGAATATGTAGGAGCCAATATGGGAATCCAGGTTCCGCTATTGGTTATTGACCGGAGAGCCAATATGGGAAAGATTGATATATAGGACGATGGTATTCGGACACCGGAAGTGTTTCGGGGGTTATCGGGTACTTATCAGGTCACCGGAAGGGGTTCCGGGCACCCCCGGCAAAAGATATTGGCCTTATGGGCCAAGAGGGGAAACACACCAGCCACAAGGGGCTGGTGCGCCCCCCATATGGGCCGGCCTAAGGAGGGGAAGGAAAGGGGAGATGGGACAGGAAAGTGTGGATAAGGATTCCCACTTCCTTCCCTCTTCACCCCTTTTTCTTTCTCCCTCGGTTAAACATGGCAGGGGGCGCCACTGGGGGAGGACCCCAAGTAGGATTCAGCCTACTTGGGGTGCCTCCTGGCAGCCTCCCCTCTCCCTCCCACCTATATATATATGTGTGTGTGTGTGTGT
>NC_057799.1:614865303-614873393 GCF_018294505.1 Triticum aestivum
TGGCACCCCCTACACCGTTTACACCCCGGTCATATTTCCATAGTGCTTAGGCGAAGCCCTGTGGAGATCACTTCACCATCACCGTCGCCATGCCATCGTGCTGACGGAACTCATCTACTATCTCGGCGTCTTGCTGGATCAAGAAGGCGAGGGACGTCACCGAGCTGAACGTGTGCAGAACGCGGAGGTGCCGTGTGTTCGGTACTTGATCGGTTGAAGTGCGAAGAAGTTCTACTACATCAACCGTGTTGTGAAACGCTATGCTTACGGTCTATGAGGGTACGTAGACACACTCTCCCTCTCGTTGCTATGCATCTCCATGGATAGATCATTGCGTGCACATAGAATTTTTTTTGTTTTCCATGCAACAATCCCCTACAGTGGCATCATGAGCCAGGTCTATGCGTAGATGATATGCACGAGTAGAACACAAAGAGTTGTGGGCAGTGATAGTCATACTGCTTACCACCAATGTCTTATTTTGATTCCGCGGTATTGTGGGATGAAGCGGCCTGGACCAACCTTACATGTCCACGCACATTAGACCGGTTCCACCGACTGACATGCAACTAGTTTTGCATAAAGGTGGCTGGCGGGTGTCCGTTTCCCCTACTTTAGTTGAATCGAATTTGACTACAGCCGGTCCTTGAAGAAGGTTAAAACAACAAACTTGACGAATCACCGTTGTGGTTTTTGCCGTAGGTAAGAACGGTTCTTGCTAGAAACCCATAGCAGCCACGTGAAACTTGCAACAAAAAAGTAGAGGATGTCTAGCTTGTTTTTGCAGGGTATGTTGTGATGTGATATGGTCAAGACATGATGTGATATACGTTATTGTATTAGATGATCATGTTTTGTAAGATATCAGGAAACCGGCAGGAGCTTTATGGTTGTCTCTTTATTGTATGAAATGCAAACGCCATGTAATTGCTTTACTTTATCGCTATGAGTTAGCAATAGTTGTAGAAGCAATAGTTGGCGAGACGACCACGACGCAACGATGGAGATCAAGGTGTCGAGCCGGTGACGATGGAAATCATGACGATGCTTTGGAGATGGAGATCAAAAGCACAAGATGATGAGGGCCATATCATGTCACATATTTTGGTTGCATGTGATGTTTATCTTATATATATACCTTATTTTGCTTAGAACGACGGTACCATTATAAGATGACCCCTTCACTAAATTTCAAGGTAAAAGTGTTCTCCCTGAGTATGCACCGTTGCGAAAGATCGTCGTTTCGAAACCCCACGTGATGATTGGGTGTGATAGACTCTACGTTCACATACAACGGGTGTAAGACGGTTTTACACATGCAGAATACTTGGGTTTAACTTGACGAGCCTAGCATGTACAGACATGGCCTCGGAACACTTGAGATCGAAAGGTCGAACGTGAATCATATAGTAGATATGGCCATCTCATGTGATGATCGGACATGGGTTAGTTGATTTGGATCACGCATCACTTAGATGACTTGAGGGATGTCTATTTAAGTGAGAGTTATTAAGTACTTTGATTAATTGAACTTAATTTATCATGAACTTAGTCCTGATAGTACTTTCAGATCTATGTTGTAGATCAATAGCTCACGATATAGCTCCCCTATTTTTGAGATGTTCATAGACAAAAATAAGTTGAAAGATGATAGTAGCAATGATGCGGACGAGATCTGTGATCTGAGGATTATCCTCATTGATGCAAAGAAGAATTATGTCCTTGATGCACCGCTAGGTGATAGACCTATTGCAGAAGCAGAAGCAGACGTTTTGAATGTTTGACAAGCTCAGTATGATGGCTACTTGATAGTTTAGAGCGCCATGCTTTACAGCTTAGAACCGGGACTTAAAAAACGTTCTGAACGCCACGGAGCATATGAGATGTTCGAAGAGCTGAAATTGGTATTTTAGACGTATGCCCGTGTCGAGAGGTATGAGACGTATGGCAAGTACTTTGCCTACAAGATGGAGGAGAATAGCTCAGCCAGTGAGCATGTGCTCAGAATGTCTGGGTACTACAATCACTTGAATCAAGTGGGAGTTAATCTTCCAGATCAGATAGTGATTGACAGAGTTCTCTAGTCACTATCACCATGCTACTAGAACTTCGTGATGAACTATAATATGCAAGGGATGACAAAAACGATTCCCAAGCTCTTCGCGATGCTGAAATCGGCGAAGGTAGAAATCAAGAAAGAGCATGAAGTGTTGATGGTTAACAAGACCACCAGTTTCAAGAAAAAGGGCGAGGGAAGGAAAGGAAACTTCAAGAAAAATGGCAAGGAAGTTGCCACTCCCGTGAAGAAGCCCAAAGCTGGACCCAAGCCTGAAACCGAGTGCTTCTACTGCGAAGGAAATGGTCATTGGAAGTGGAACTGCCCCAAAAACTTGGCTGATAAAAAGGATGGCAAAGTGAACAAAGATATATTTGATATACATGTTATTGATGTGTATTTTACTAGTGTTTGAAGTAATCCCTGGGTATTTTATACCGGTTCATTTGCTAAGATTAGGAACTCGAAACAGGAGTTGCAGAGACTAGTTAAAAGCGAGGTGACGATGTGTGTTGGAAATAATTCCAACGTTGATATGATCACCATCGCACACTCCCTCTACCTTCGGGATTAGTGTTGAACCTAAATAAATGTTATTTGGTGTTTGCGTTGAGATCATGTTTATTGCAATACAATTATTCATTTAAGTTAGAGAATAATTGTTATTCTGTTTACATGAATAAAACCTTCTATGGTCATACACCCAATATAAATGGTTTACTGAATCTCGATCATAGTAATAAACATATTCATAATATTGATGCCAAAAGATGCAAAGCTGATAATGATAGTGCAACATACTTGTGGCACTGCCGTTTAGGTCATATTGGTGTAAAGCGCATGAAGAAACTCCATGCAGATGGACTTTTGGAGTCACTTGATTATGAATCATTTGATCCTTGCGAACCATGCCTCATGGGCAAGATGACTAAAACTCTGTTCTTTGGAACAATGGAGCGAGCTAATGACTTAATTGAACTAATACATACCGATGTATGCGGTCCGATGAGTTATGAAGCACGAGACGGGTATCGTTATTTTTTGACCTTCACAGACGATTTGAGTAGGTTTGGGTATATCTACTTGATGAAACACAAGTCTGAAACATTTGAAAAGTTCGAAGAATTTCAGAGTGAAGTGGAGAATCATCGTAACAAGAAAATAAAGTTTCTACGATCTGATCGCGGAGGCGAATATTTGAGTTACGAGTTTGGCCTTCATTTAAAACAATGTGGAATTTTTTCACAACTCACGCCACCTGGAACACCACAGCGTAATGGTGTATCAGAACATCGTAACCGTACTTTATTGGATATGGTGCATTCTATGATGTCTGTTACCGATTTACCACTTTCGTTTTGGGGTTATGCATTAGAGACAGCCGCGTTCACATTAAATAGGTCACCATCTAAATCCTTTGAGATGACACCGTATGAACTATGGTTTGACAAGAGACCTAAACTGTCGTTTCTTAAAGTTTGGGGTTGCGACACTTATGTCAAAAGGCTTCAGCCTGATAAGCTTGAACCCAAATCGGAGAAGTGCGTCTTCATAGGATACCCTAAGGAAACAATTGGGTACACATTCTACCACAGATCCGATGGCAAGTTCTTTGTTGTCAAGTGTCGGGGGTTTGGTGCGACATATGCCAAAGGATGGCTTATCATGGTGGGGGCTAGTAAGACGTCGCCGGTGCCAGGAAACGGGATAAGGCGAAGACATGCACGCCGACGAATCTTACCTAGGTTCGGGGCTCTCCGTGGAGATAACACACCTAGTCCTGCTCTGCGGGGTCTCCGCATGATCACTCAAGCAACAATGGTGGCTACAAACTTGCTCCTTGAGCTGTTTCTCTAGAGGGAGAAGTAGAGCAAGTCTAGCCCTAACTTCTTCTCTCTATATGGGGGTGTGTGTGTGTGTGCAAGAGGCTGAACCCTTTGCATGGGTGCCCTGGGGGGTTTATATAGGCCTACCCCCAGGGGTACAATGGTAATCTGGCCGGGCGTGGGCCCAGGCCGTCAGTGTCTCTGGCCCCCGGCTTCTCCGCTGGCTGGTGGGGCCCGCCGCCTGGTGGGTCCCGCCGCCTGTCCGGTACTTGGCCGACAGGCCGTACCCGCCGCTTGCGGGTTGTGCCGGCTGCTAGGTACTGTAGTGATGCGGCTAATGATGCGTGCTTTGTCGGGGGAGGCATGGCTACAGTGCCGCCGCCTCGCGGGCGTTCACTGTAGCCACTCCCCGTATCTTCCCGTTGATGGCGCACGGATCCCCAAGGGGGGAAGGGCCGCCTGGTCATCTGCCGGCTCCTATGAGCCGGTTGGCCAGGCACGGCCGCCTTCTGGTCTTCCTGTTATCAAATGGGGCCCGCTGTCTGCGGACCGTACCGACAACCCGTCATGGGAGCATGGCTCCCTGTGACATGGATGACGTCAGGGTCAACGTGGCAACAGTGCCGCGCCGAACGGAGGATCCCCGTGTGATATGGCGCACTATGGCCATGCTAGGCCCTAGGCTAGGGGGATGGCGTGCTGTAGCCATGCCCCGTCTCGTCGTATTCATGAAGGTGTAGGCTTTGAGAGTGCTCGGGGCTGCCTGCTGGGAGCCGGCTTCTCCAGAAGCCGCCCGCCAGGAGTCGGTCCGTTCCAGAGCCGCCTTCTGGGCCCTGCCGCCTTCTAAGAGACGGCCGCGTGGACCAGCCGGCAGTGAGAAGGCGACGCTTCGATCTTGGATTCTTGAGGTGCGCAGCCAGCCCCGATCTCTTGAAACGTCATGGGGAGCCGACCGGGCTACTCGTGACTAATTACTCCGACAGTAGTCCCCGAAGCAGGTGGAGCACCGCAGCCGAAAGAGGCATGGGGCCTCAGCAGCTTCCTACTATGAGTGCTTTGTTGATCTTGTTTCATCCATCTTCTAGAGATCCGACTGCCAGAAGTTGGGTACGACCTGGCGGTTGCCTGGTGGTTTTTGAAGCGTCGAGGCGGGAACCGAGCGAAGCGTTAGCCTAGCCCTGGGCTAGTCGCCAGCTATTCGCGCACCACGTGGCGCCAGAAGGCCTGGCGTCCTGCCAGCCCACACGCACGATGGGACGTGGCCGCAGGCCAGGGCCGACCACTACCGAGTCTCGGCCCGCGCGCGGATCCGCTGCGGCCGAGGCGGACGGTTGCGCTTCTGGCGCGCATTTACCCCGCGCCTTTTACTGCGCGGTTAGTGCGGGGACGTGGGGTTGCGGGCGTAGTTAATCCCACGACCCCCCACGCCTCGCCCCCTCGGCTTCGCAGCCCGGGGCTACAAATAGGGAGAGGAGGGGGGCGGCACTAGCACGTGCGTCCATCTCTCCCTTCACCTTGCTCTCCTACTTCTTCTTCTCCGCCGCCACCGCACTCCCGCAATCTTGCCGGAGCTCTGCCACGGTTCTCCATAGCCAAGCTTTTCTCCACGTGGGGCTGCTGCTCCACCACCGTGGATTCATTCCTCCTCCGCCGCGTCGCGCCTCCATCGAGCTCCTAGCACCCATGGCGCGCGACAAGGCCAACTCCGGCGTCTGGGACGACACCAACGTCCAGCAGGACCACCTTGACTTCTTGCGCGACACGAGGCGGCTGCCCAGCGCGAACCACGTCGAGATGCGCGTCCCGTCGGCGAAAGAAATCACGCCGGCACCGAGGGACGGCGAGCGCGTCGTGTTCCGGACGCACTTCCTCCGCGGCTTCGGCTTGCCAATCAGCGGCTTTCTCCGCTCTTTCCTCCGGTTCTACAACCTCCAGCCGCACCACCTCACGCCTAACACGCTGGTGCTGCTATCGGCCTTCGTCACGATGTGCAAAGGCTACCTCGGGATTCTCCCCACACTCGAGCTATGGGGAGAGCGCTTCTACACCAAGCTCGGCGTCGCCTTCGTCGTGGTGCGGCGCCTAGGAGCCGGCAACCGCTTTCCGCCCATCACTCTGATCCAGTCCGTCAAGTTGTGGCAGAAGTCGTACTTCTACGTGAAGAACGTCGACCCGGCGGTGGACTTCATCAACCTTCCGCCCTACGAAGCCGGCCCGCTAGCTGAGCCACGCTCCAGCTGGACATACAAGCCGAGGCACCTGTCGGCCGCTGCCATCGCCGCCGTCGCCAGGCTAGAGGAGATGACGGATCTGGAGGGCCTTCAGGCGTCCGACTTGCTAACGGCCTTTGTCATGCGCCGAGTTCTCCCCCTCCATGGCCGGCCTCACATGATTTGTCAGATTAGTGAGCACCGGGACCCGTGCCGACTGTACACCCGCGAGATGCCGGTCGCGGAGGTGGCCCATATGGTGAATGAGATCGCGAACCTCAAGCTCGCGACGGACTGGCGATTCGGCAAGCCCCCATACTCCCGCACCAATCCGCCTCCTGCCGTAAGTTCCCGATCCTTCTCTCTTTTTTGGTCTTTATTTCTTCTGTCGAGTTCTGGCTTGTCGACTAACCAGTCGGACACATCATAGCTCCTTCCGACCGAGCAGTCGGCCGACGCTCTGGCGCAGGGCCAGGTCTTCTAGCCGGACCGGGCTGTGAGTGACGCGGGCGACCCCAACTAGGGGGCGGCCGCCCTTGAAGACGACGCCACAGGCGGTGGCGACGGGGCGGGCGGCTCCAATGGGGGAGGCGGCCTCGAGGCGTGGTCGGACAACGACGAAGAGGAGGCCAGGTGGCGCCGCCAGCCGGCTAGCAACATGGCAAAGGCGAGCTCCTCAGCGGCGCCACCCGCACCAGGCGGCGCGCCGAAGCGCCGAGCCGGCACGCAACTGCATGGCGGCTGGCCGAAGAAACAAAAGGCCTCGGCCGCCGCGACCAGGAGGGAAGAGGCTGCCGCGAAGGCAGCCCGGTTCCAGCGGGCTCCCAAGCAGCTGCCAACGGTGCACGCGTGAGTACTTATTCTTTTTTACATTTGCCTTCTGTCTTTCTTGCGCTTCTTTTGCAAGCTTCTTCTGATTCTCTTTTTTATCTTGCATGAGCAGAGCCCCGCTCTCTCTTGAGCGGTCAACCTCTGCCTCCATCGTCGGAGGGCCGGAGGGCTCCACGAACACCCGCCGTGTGGACCCGCACGCCGAGCTCCAGGCGGCAACGGAGCGGAACGCGCGGGAAGCACGCGAGGAGAAGGAGAGGTCGGAGCAGGCGAAGGCGGATGCGGCCAGGGTAGCGCAGGAGGAGGCGGACGTAGCGGCCAGGGCCCTGGCCGATGCCTCGGCGAAGGCCCATGCGGAGAAGGCGGCCCAGGCCCAGGTGGACGCGGCCGTCGGGGTGCAAGTGGGAGCGGCCACAAGTGGCCAGGCTCCGCTGCTGATCATTCCGCTGCGCTCCTTGCCGCCAGCGACAGGGGTCTTGGCGCCGACCGGAGGAGCCGGCCATGACCAGCCGGTCATGGAGAGGGAGGAGGGAGACGCCATCGTCCCCCGGCCGCAGGCGCCCCAGCAGGCGCCGGCTGCCGAGGCCCAAGGAAGTCGTCCCAACACACTGTCGTCGCCTCAAGGCGGTGGCGAGCTGGTGGTGGGGGAGCCTGTCGTTGTTCGTACCCCAACACGCCGGCGCGCGGCGAAGGCGACCTCTGCTCCGCGGCCCCAAGAGATTGGAGCCTCGATCTCGTTAGTTCCTGACGCTGAGGCCACCAGCACCGTGCCGGCGGAATGGGTGCACGGGGGCGGAACGAGCACCCTGATTAAGGCGGCGCAGGACGTCCAAGCCGACTTCAGGGCTGAAGCCGCCGCCCTTCAGCAATGCATGAAGGCGTTCGTGAAGATGCGTGCCTCCGTCCGGGTATTCACTTGCTTCTTGATTTTGTTTTTTAGAACCCTCAGTGGGGGCGCGTCAACGCACCCACTGGGTGTAGTCCCCGAGTTCCGGGCCGGCTGCTGAGCAGGCGGCCTGAAACTTCATAGCGGGTTTTGAGCTCTGACTCACTTTTCTTTCTGTTGCTCCGTTGCAGGACTACCACAATATCCGCGTGGCCACCTTCAACGCCCAGATCAAGGAGCTGGACAAGCGGACCGCAGACTTGGTTGAGAGCCGGAGTAAG